>NC_079220.1:21361606-21661606 GCF_029633865.1 Lampris incognitus | reverse complement strand
GTGAATGCTTGTTGAATCGCTGGGAGCCGCGGACGCGTTTCGTTCTCAAATCAAAACAACGCGTGTGTAAACAGAAACGGGGGTCGGCTTATTTGTACTTGGCGATGAATTTCACACGATTCACGTTCCCAGCGACGATTCTTACCCGCACACGAAAGGCGACGCGGACGAGGGGAATGGGGAAATCAGTCGATTTTAGTTTTAATCGTGCTCCCATTATAAGTCACCGGCGGTAAGCGACCGAAATGGTTTGTTTATATTATCTCGGCTCCAGAAGGAAAAAAGTTGGAAGGAAAAAAAGTGAAAGGCTTTTGATTGGTTGTTGGCAAGAGTCCTGATTTCAATCTGTGAATGAAGTGCTTTAATATTCATCTCAATTTCAAGTATTAATCTTTTGCGATTGCATGGCGTAAGGGGCCATATTGTTAATGAGTTACTTTTATTTTCCACTTGTTGGAGAGTATTCCTTTTGGATTGTATTATTATTTAGGTTCCTTCCTACTACGTTTGTGAATAGTGATATTTAACTAATTAAGTGTACCAATTTAAGTCAAAGATTCGACCCACAGAAGCTTTAGGTCTCAACAGGCCTTTTGTTTGCCTTAATTTATCAATAATTGTTGCTTCTTTTTTTGGTCACTACATCTCGACAGATAGTTCATTGTACTGTTTTTTCCTGTTTTATACAGGTGCTAGTTGGCTTGAAAGACTTTTTGTGACTGAATTATAGAGCGCTTTACAGAGAGGGTCCTATTCATTTACTTTTTTTGTCTTTTATCCAAGCATCACTTGTATTTTTGACAGGGATAGCTTCATTTCTGATATTCCCCCTTTGGGATTCTTTTTAAATCTGGACACAAACATTAGCTAAAATTTTAAGATGCTCTATTTCTGTTACCAAAATGAGGGTAGAATGTGAAACTGGAACCGCCAAGAGACGGGGGGTTCCACTGCCTGTTTTTCAGTGGGGCAGAACCTTGCACCAGCATTGCTATGTTCTGCCCATTTAAGGCCAGAGGTTCAATTCCTTATGAAGTCCAGTGGGTAGGCCGAGGGACTGACAATGCCAGGATTAGTAAGTGTGTCATACTCGGGGGACTCATAGTTAAAATGTATATAGTCGTGTTATATGTTGCTTTAAGTTTATAGCAAAATGCATATATTCCATCATGTAAATTCACCTGCCAAGGAAATCCATGGTAGAAGTACGTCTACTGCAGCTCTAACAATTGTGGGATGGGAACGAATCCGAAATTAATTTAAAAGTGCTTCACTCATCAGAGAATTTTCCAAGGTTTCATGATTCAGTACACTGGCATTTGTGTTTCTAACTCCTGGAGAGTGGTCCCTGGCCAGGGTTTCCTTGAGAGTATGCAGTGGGACGGGTGCAATTTTTGGGGGTGGTCCCGCATATTGGAATTCAGCCCTTAGACATTGCTAATCTCAGGTCAGCCCTGTAGTTGGGGTTATTCCTCTATGTGCTGGGCAGAGCTGATCTGTAACCTTAAGATCTTTTCAGCTGGGGGGTGTTTGGTTTGTGCTGCACTCCACCTTAGCCCACACACTTGGTTTTAGTTAGGGGCCCTGTCTGTACGCAGTGCACTCTACTGGAACTTGCAGACCCCATTTTACCCAAAGCACCCTGCTAACTCGGGTTTTCATCCAGTTGCGCCGCTTGAATCAGCAGTGTAGAGGTTGTCGGTGAGTGGCACATCTACAAGATGCGCTGCAGGGTTATCGGCCATTGAGTGGCCACTGTGGGCTGAGCACATTAATTTTAAACATTGCCGGTATCTCTGTAACTTAGTCCTGGTCTGCAGATGCGCAGTGTCTTTCAGTCATTCCTTTTCACACATTTGCTGCTCTCTCTCTTACTCTTATAATTTCTGCTATCCACTTAACGAGAGAATTGCCTCTGGCTTTAATGTTTTTGTATTTTTACAATTTATGAGTGTTCTGTTTTTCTGCCCTGCGTCTGTGTGCTATTTGTAGGTCAGTGATGAAACAGCGATGAATAATTGCAGAAATTGATTGAATTATAATACGATGATGATGTTGACAATGGTGATAATAATGCCTCTCAGTTTAGCCAGCACTTTACCAACTGCATTATATTAGTTTAGTGTCAAACAGATGGGCTAAGATTAGATTGAAAAAGACTTGTTTTTTTTTTTTGCATTATCTTCGTTCATATTTGTTGCGCTAAAGAATAATGTTAAGCCACTGAGAGATGTGGCCGAGTCTACAGTCATATCATCCAGCCCCTAATAAATGCTGATGAAACTCTTCAAATCCACTCATAAAACTGAGACCTGTGGGAAAAAGTGGCATAAATCTGCATGAACCCCTGTTATCCTCATCAGTCTGGGGAGAGTGTTATGGGACTTATTTCTGAATGGCACCACAACCTCATCCCTGACAGAAATGGTGACAGGGGCTCCAAGGCACATCAAACACAGCTGTACATACACAGAAAAGGGACTGGAATCTGATTTTATTTTTTTAGTTTGTTGAGGAAAATCTTTTTTTCCCCCCTAATCTGTCTTGAGTTTGCTTACACTTGTGTTTAAATGTGGCTTGGGGCCCTATATAGGCAATTTGATTGATTGATTGATTGATCATCTGGATGTGACCAGGCTGAGGACTGAAGGGAACATGGAAAATGTTTGGGATGAATCGAAGGCTTTTGGAAGCTATTGGCAAACCCTGTGCAAACAAGAGGTGCAATAGCAATTATAGTGTGACTCTGTATAGCCCCCAGTTGGTTCAGTAAGCTTCAGTCACAGAAAAAAATTGTCACACAGAAAACTTGCATGTCCAAAGAAAGAAGTGGAAGAGCATTGCTCTCAAATTGTCTGGGATAAGGGATCCATTCAGTAATTAGAGCTTGGTACTAACAGGGTTTGGAATGTGTGCTCCATTTGGGTCCAAATCTGTATATTCAATATTAATGATTTATATATAAGGTCATTCATCAAAATGGCTCATTGAGTGATGGAAATCATATAAACATTGTCTAAAGACTGAAATATGCCTTTAGATGGTCACCATAAACTGCCAGGGGTGGGGGGGGGGCTGAAGATGTAGAAGTGCTCAGCGTTATGGTCCCCTTGGTCATTTACCATAATAGAAATATGGTAAGTGTCTCTCCCAATGTGTTTTTCCACTTACAAAAGTCTGTTTAAATCACCCCTATTAATCCCCGAGGAAGGAATTGATTTAAACATGCTCTGTTTACTGTCTACACAATTTGCAGTTTACCTTAGGGCTGCGCCCACCACTTTAGCAAATCCAGTTTTGTTTATAGGGTTTTAATGGTTTGATATATTCACCTTTTGAGTATTATATTTCTTTTGGATACATATTTTAGCATAATCTATTAGTTTCCCTTTAAAAAAAAAAACCCCAAAACATCTGTGAAATATAAGGAACACAGATATGGGTTGAGCATAGCATCCTTCCTTAAATTACATCCAGGAATGTTATAGGTAAACAGTTGTCAGTGCGCAAGTGCATTCAGCAGGGAGAAGCAAGATTGTAGACTTGTTGATTTTAAAGTATTGGATTGTCCAAAAAGGAAAAAAAGAGCATTTGGTTGATTTCAAATGTATTTAACTGCAAGCAGGTCTAATTTCCCTCATTGGTCTCTGTGTGTTCAGTCGTTAAGTGCCTATGGAATGCCAGCTTTGTCCTACTACCTACCTGCCATGCTGCTGCTCATCAGGATCTGTCAGCTGTGTGTGCGCGTGTGTGTGTGTGTGTGTGTGTGTGTGTGTGTGTGTGTGCGCGCGCGCGCGCTTGTGTGTGTGTGTGTGTGTGTTTTTTTAGGTCTCAGTTTTCTGTGTCTGGCGTGCTCCCCCAGCCCCACCATTTTCCCTCCCGCCAATCAAACCTCTCCCATACCTTTTTCCCCCTGCCCTGCTTTTCTGTGAGCTGCTGATTCTTTTTTCCTCTCTGAACCTGGAGCAGTCCCTACTGCCCAAAGCCCCACCCTTCCCCCTCGTTCTCTCTTCCTCACTTTCTCTCACCCTCCACCCTTTTCGTCCTCTCTTGCTCTTTGTTTATCCGTTTATCTCTTCTCTTTGACCTTTCTCCGTTTGTCTCCTCGTCTCTCTGTCTCTCTCTCCCCCTTCCTTTTCTGTCTTTCATTTTACCCTCCCTCTCTATCTGCCGTCCCCTCTAGCCCCCCATTTTCCCTCTCCCTCTGCCTTACTCTTCCACCCATCTCCTCTCCTCTCTTCTCTTCTCTTCTCTTCTCCTCTGTCAGAATCACTCTCCTTCTCTGTCATCCTCTACTCTGTCCTACCTAAGCATCTCTTTCTTTCTCTCCTTCCCTCTCCCTTGTCTTTATCTCTCTTCTCTGTTTTCTCACCTTTTCTTTCCACCCTGTCTTTCTCTCCCTCTCTGTCCTCCTCCTCTCCTCTTCTCTCAACTCTGAGCCAGTGAATTCATCTGGGCCTGTTCAGTGTAAACAGCAGCTGAAAGGCCGAGCCCAGCGGAAATGCTGTTCTCTGACGCTTGGGCCATCTGGCTGTCTGCTAACCCGGCCCCTCGTCACCCCGTGCCTCCCCTCTCTTGCCGAGATCGCTGGCCAGTCCAGATGGCCTGCAGGGCCCCCAAGACAGTCTAGAGGAGGGGGGCTAGGTTAAGGGGCACAAGGGCTTTTTGCCCCCTGGGCAATGCGAGCGACTAAGGGCCACCTCTCTGCTCTTCCACAAGGGTGGTAAGGGTGAGACTGGGCAACATTGAGGGTTTAATTGAGGGTTTTTTTTTTCTGTGTGTGTCTTTATATGTTGTGGGGAGTGGGATTGGCTGTGCAAAAGGCCTGTTGTGTTTTGAACTGCCGACACACAATTGACAATATGTAACCAGACTACCTATGGGGTGTGTGTTGAAGGGTGGAGTTGCAGATCCAATAGGCTAGCTGCTGCACTCCACAACTAGCCTACAACTGACAACTTGGACTGGAGGACCTTCCCTAGGACACCATGTGTGTTTTTGGTGAATTGGGCATTTGAGCTTGCCCCAGTACTGTACAACTGGCTTATATTCTGCTTGTGTTTGGGGGGTTGAGGGTTGGCTGGGTTTTGGGGTGGGATGCTTTCTGTAGTGTACCGTGAAAGCCTACAGTAGTGTTCAAAAACTTGCTCGAAATTTAAAATTAAGTGGTTCGGGTAATGGAGGGATGGATGGATCACCCGTGTGTGTGTGTGCTGCGTGTGATTTGCAGGGGGGTGAGGTTGTGTGACAAGTGTAATCTGTTACAGGTCACTGACTAGCTACTTGAAACTTTAACCAACATCAGACTCGTTATAATGATTTAAAGTTCTGAATAACACCTAATCTGATTACTGTCAGTTATTGAGATGAAGGGCCGGAGGTGGTGGTTGTTGTAAGGCTCAACCATAAGATGTCCTGATTGGTGACTGCATGTTTGTTTTTTGTTTTTTTTTTAGCCTTAATTGCAAGGCCTATTTAGGTTGGACCAAAATGTATTTAAATAATATACTGTGGTGACCCACATCTATATAATGAGAGACATTCACCTAAGAGGACGGTGTACCTTTAAGGGAAGAGGCGAGGGGTCAGATAATGCACTTCTGCTTCCGGTTGAGAGTTCAGTTCAGTGTCGTTGTCGAATGTATGACATGCTAAGTTGGAGCTAGTAAACTACCTCGACTATGTCTACTCTCAAGTCTCCTGTCTCGTTGTTTTCTAATTCCACAATATGTGTGAGATTACAATTGGTGCTGTGAAGATAGAAAAACACAGGGAAATAAATTAAAGAATAGTAGTTGAATACCAATGCATAGCTATATGATCCAGTATGTTTTCTTGTCATTGCAGAAGAGACTATATCCCAACCAGCTGTATGGGGGCTTTACTTTAGCTGACCCTGATTTCTGATCTCCCTGTTAAGAGGAGGAAGAAAGACAATTTCCCCACAGGGATAGTAAAAAAAAAAAGTAATGTCACATTGGTGTGTGTGGAGATAGTCAAAACACTTTTCTCTTACTGTGATTGGACATGTTCAGTTAGAAGAAATGTTTCCTTCTGAATTATCCATTAAAGCCTTAAATGATGAAACGTTTCTGCCAAGTATTTTTGTGCTGCCAAAAATCAGAAAATTATCAATGTGTTGCAATTTTGACCAGCCGGCTTCAGGCTCTCTGCACATCGGGACAAAACTGCGTTGGTGTGCGTTGCTCACAATGTAATCAGTTGGTGGAGGCTGTTTTTCATACTGCCTTAAAGTACCATTACAAATGGTTACAATAGATCACATGTAGGGATGCGCCGATCGATCGGCTGCCGATCATTATTGGCCGATTTTCATTCTAAATAGTTTGATTGGAGCTCTCTAAAGTCCCATCAGAAGAGCCCCTCAGATGACGCAAAATACGTGAGACATTTCTCTGCACGGCAAAAGAAGCTCGCTAAAGTGGCTTCACTGGTCTGGCAGTTCTACAAGGTATCCGAAAAAGACAGTAGAATTGCTATATGCAATGTGTGTGAAGCAAAAATCCCCTGTGGTGGAACACAACAACGCGTTTTAATACCACGGACCTTATTAGACATTTGAGAATTCGTCACGTCAAAGAATACGGCAAGTATGAAAGGCAAGCCAATGCAAAGTCAGTAAAGTGAGTTAACCCTTTAGCAACTCAGTCTTCCATCACTCACTTGTCAGTTAGGGAGACATTTAAATGGCAGGAACCCTATAGCAGTGACAGTAAGAAGTAAAAAATATCAGCCAAGATAATGGAATTCATTGGCCTTGATCAGCAACCTCTTTCTGTAGTGGAAGATGAAGGGTTGTCAGCTTAGTCGGGCGTCTCTACAGACACAATTGGCCGTGTCTGCGGGTGGGAAGCCAGATGTGGGCGTGTTAACACTAGAGTGACTGGGATTTCACTCCTACCTAAAATGACCATGGGTGGTCAAAGTGACCGCCGGTTTTTAAACTCCATATTCTGTTAAGATAAATACCCAATTGAGATATTAATGCATTGCATATGTTAGTATGTCTGTTAGGAAACGACTGACTAAAACAACTTTAATACTGTAGCGATTTCAGGTGGCAGCTGGGAATCCGCCGCAGCCGGGATGTGAACCCGGGTGTCCCACGCCACGGGCGACTACGTTAACCAGTTGACTAAAGGGTCCAGTTCGTTAGCCAATGGGCTAATGAGTCTACAGATCCGTGATTGTTACAGTACTGTTTTTCAAACAATTTAAATCGCTGCTGTCTTTTCAACGCCTCGGTGGTAGTCATGGTGCGTCTGAAATGGCAGCTTTACTCAGACATGTTGGAAATATTACCTGAAAAACAAAGCGGAAAACACATATTGCTAATCTAACAAATGTAACAAGGCCTATAAAACGTTAAATGTAAAAAAAGAACTGAACGTTGCAAAGGAAATGACACAAACAACACGCGCCATAAATAGTGACATGACGCGCAAATTACACGCGGTCATTTTGACCACTCATGGTCGTTTTAGGTAGATCTTATCATAACTTTTTTTGTGCAATTGGTCTAAAACTAATTTGAATGCAAATATATGCAATTTTAGGAGCATTCAGGGAGCGGCAGGTCTATAACTTTTTTTCCCCACAAAGTTATTAAACTTTGAAAATCCAAAATGGTCAAAATGACTGCCTTGGTCATTCTAGTAGTTTTTAAAGTAAAGCAATTCTGTTACACAAGAAAAGATGGCACAACATTTTGTTAGGCCTTTTGCACTTGCATTACGTTTGAATATGTGCCTTGATAATGCCAAAATGTTTAGCCTAATTCTTAAAATAAATGAAAAATAGAGAACTGCAATGGTGCTTTATCTCTTGCTTGTCTTGCAACAACTGGGCCAGCCTACAAAAAGACTACAGCAAGATGTATCTACTAGGTGGAATAATACTTTGTATATGCTACAGAGTCTACTAGAACAGAAATGGGCACTATCTCAGGGTTCCCACACGGCCTGGAAAACCTGGAAAATAGCTGACCAATTTTCCAGTCATGGAAAACACATGGAAAATGAGAGAAAGACTAAAATGTCCTGGAAAATCTTGCAAGATTTGCAAGAAGTCTTTTGATGTTGGTAATATGGGCATCTCAGCACTCAAGAGTCATGCATGAGGGCAAGGCCATGTCAAAGTTGCTGGACAATTAATAAGAGAAGAATAACACATTTTATAAGGGTGACACCTTCAAAAGACACAAGAGAAGGAAGTAGTTGTCTAATGAACCAAGAGCCATAAACAGCCACTGTACATAAGGAAAGTGGCATGCATGGACGCACAGCGTTACAAGTGTCCAGTACAAGTGAACAGGGAAAAAGCTCAGGAGCACAAGGCAGCTCAGCTCACTGATCCTCCTGATTTTTATTATAATTTTTATTTATGTATGTATGCATGTATGTATGTATGTATTTATTTATTAGGGCAGGTGCCAGATAACTTGCTGGCTTTTTATTTTTTACTTGGCCTAATTTGTATTTTTTAGAGAGCGATGGGAGAGAAAGTAAGAGAGAAGGGAGAAGGCTGAGGTGAGAGTTGCCCAGACCATCGTGTAAGATGGTTATTATACTAATAAAATGAAGTGCTGTACATCTGCAGGTATGTTTGCATTATTCTATGATCAATTTGTCATAATTTCTAAGCATGTAAGAGGTGATTTCATAGATAAGTTATAGCCATAGACTGCACTTCTTTTAAATCAGACTTCCACAGAGAGGAACATATTAGTGTATGGCATGATCCCTGTCTGTCATACCAGCTAGATCATCACTGAAAATGTCCTGGAAAAGTCTTGGAAAATGATCCCTAGAAAACAGTGGGAACCGGAAACCCTGTATCTGTTCATGCAGCCGACTATGACTTGCCTTCAACATTCTCTGGCAATCAGTGGAAATTAATCAAAAATATGATTTCCCTGCTCGCACCATTCGAAGAGCTCATGCAACAGATCAGCTCATCAGCTGCAGATGTTATACCATCCATTAGGGCTCTTACGCATCTCCTTGAGAAAACAGCAGAGATGGACCAAGGCATGAAAACGTCAAAAGCCATTTTATTGGACGCGATCCAGAAGCGATTCAGTGACATTGGATCTGAGCACCTGTATGCAGTTGCTACAATTCTCGATCCGAGTTGAGAAAACGAATAGACCAACTACGTAAATATTTCTCTTATGTAGGCCAAATGACTGATAAAAGATAAGGAGACTATTGGTAAAAGGAATGCTGTGTCATTTTCTTAAAGTTAATCTTAACTTTGCTTTAAACATAAGCAGAAACACTTGTAAGAGCTGTGCAATTTAATAAGATAGGCTATAAAAATGCAAATAGCCTAACCTACGAAAATGCATAAAATAAACCTAATGTTTGCTTTTTTGTTAATAAAAAGGTATAAAGACCGATATTTCCCAGATGCGCTCAAGCCACAGGTACGTGTTCTGCTTTCGGGTATCCTTGCCACCCATTCAAACCCCGGCCAGTTAGGAGGCGAGCAGCTCCGAGCCCCCAGAGAAAGTACCACGAGCTGGCTCTGTGCAGGCTATGTATGCTGAATTGCAACATGGTGGTGACACCAGCAACCAAACCGCATCGCAGATGAATCTCTACTTGTCAGAGCCACTTATCCCATGAAGCTGACAGCCTCTTGCTTTCTGGCAGGTCAATAAAAGCCGCTTCCCCGCACTTGCGGAAGCAGCACGAACCTACCTCTGCATGCTGTGCATAAGTGTAGATAGCGAGCGACTTTTCAGCACAGTGGCAAATGTAGTAGATGAGAAGAGGAACACGCTGATTTCCAAAAATGCAGAGATGCTTATATTTCCAAGGAAAAACTTGCTGTTGTGCTTAAGAAATAGGCTAAGCTAAAGCATGGTAGCCATGGCAGTTTGTAAAAACATTTAAATGTTGAGGAATGCTTTATACAGTATTTGGCTGTAGCCTTTATTTGTTGCTGTTTTATATTGTCTAAATTTGTAGTAGGCCTAAATTTAGAAAGGCCCTGTATTTTGTTTCGTCTATTGGAATTGATTTTTATTGCCTTATATAGACTACAAAGATTTCTTATGCTTTGAAACATAGTTCATAGTTTTGAGCACATTTCGCTTTTATTCCATAGGAAGGCCAAAATGTTTGCTTAACTGCTCTTTAGCTGAGCATAAGCTATTAAGTTGTTTTCAGTTTCTTCATAATCTACATGACCTAATGAAAGAATGGAATATGTTGCCTTCCAATAAACAGTTGTCAATGTATACTTTCTCAACTCTTAATTATATTTCTGCAATGCTGTTAAGAATAGTTACTTTTATTGCTATAAATAGTAACTCAATAAATAATGCTACACAATAAATAGAACATTTTAAATGGAAGTTCCCCATCCCTCCCACCCACCCTGTGATCAGCGATCAGTATCGACTGATTCTGATTCCAGCGATCGGTGATCGGCCCCAAAACTCTGAACAGAGCATCCTTAATCATCTTCTTTTGGTTTGTTCCCTGTTTTTCAGGGGTCGCCACAGTGGATTTTATATTATTATTGGTACCATGTGAGGGCACAGCACCAATGGCGGCCGTTGTTAACCCAGGCCTCGACCGATCCAGTATGGTCTCGTCAATCCGCATACTGATTTGGCAAAATTTTACATTGGATGTCCTTCCTGACACAACCACTAACCCTATGGATGGGAGCACAGGTAAAGCACTGGATACCATCCCAGTATTCATAGACTTGGCCCATGCCTGTCGCAAAATCGGAGCATCCCTAATCACGAGTTAATATCCTTCGATTTGTACAGAGAACACTTAGCCCCCTAACCGTGGGAATGTTGGTGTTATGCTGCATCTGTTGAAATGCAGTTTTCTATTATTTAAGAATTTGATTTACAAAAATAAATGAGTTATTGATGTGTGCAGCTCACCAGTGAAGTGAAGATAGAAACAGCTACTCAGCACCCTTTTTTTTTTTTTTTTTGCACTACCAACAAAAAGTTTACATCCCTCAATTGGAAGCAAAATTAATAATCTAACCACATTTTATAGAATACATTTAAACAGAATTGTGAATAAAAATGTTTTGCATGTCTCAGTGCACGTTGCATTACTTGTCAACAATCGAAAGCGTAATGTAACAACGGTTTCAGCTTTTCTCTGGTCAGTGATAACTTTGGAAAAATGCTGATTTGTGGGGTGGAGATCGCAGTGGGAGAAGGCTGTGCATCTTTAAAACCTAGGGCAAGGAGGTGTATCTCTTGACAGTATGTACTATATTTCCTGGACTATATTGCGGTTTTTTTTTTTTTTTTTTTTTTACTCGTCTGGCTGGTCCTGCGATTTATATTCCAAAGCAATTTATGCAATGTAATTTTGTCGGAGGAATACACTGCATTTCAACTAAGGCCATTATATGGCACTGTTTAATCTTGTGACTCAATTGAAAATACTGTACTACCATATAAATGCGACATATGCACCGAAGCGACTTACACACACACACACACACACAAGCCTTGCAACAACAAATTTTTTGCTGAGTGCAACTTTAACTCCGGTGCGGCCTGTAGACCTGTAGGAAATATGGTACTCTCTTTTGAGTTTCTGCCTGCTGATTTCAGACCACCTCGAAATCTTTGTTGCCATCACTGATCAGGCCTGAGTGCAGCAGAGGTGACATTTCAACCACAAGAGCACGGCACAACTATGTTTTTTTCTTTTGTTTCTCATTGAAAACAAGTTTAAGTTATTGAAGAAGTTGTCTTGGACGGCATTAGAATTTATGCCCAGTATTGATGAATTTCATCAGGTAGGAGGTATATAGACATGTCTACAGTTCAACAAACATGGTGTTGGTTTTAATTACACTTTAAAGTCCAATCCCTTGCATTTAGTACAGTCAGAAAAAGTACTATTTCCTTGTTATTATTTTTATGTATTTATAATTCCTAGGCACCCTGTGGACCCATCACCCATGGGGATGAGCATTGGGGTAGGGTGCAATAAAGGCTGGGTGGCAGGCAAAGGCGGGGACCGGAGCATGCTGACTTCCGGCATCACAGACTGGTCCTCAGGATGTGGAATGTCACCTCTCTGGCAGGGAAGGAGCCTGAGCTGGTGCGGGAGGTGGCGCGGTACCAACTAGATATGGTTGGGCTCACCTCCACACATAGCATGGGCTCTGGTACCAAATTCCTGGAGAGGGGCTGGACTCTACTTTTCCAGAGTTGGCCAAGATGACAGGTGCCGGGCGGGTATGGGGATACTCACAGTCCCTGGTTGAGTGCCGTCGTGTTGGAGTTCTCCCCGGGGAATGAGAGGGTTGTCTATATACGACTGCAAGTCGCTAGGAGGAAGGCTATGACTGTTGTGTGTGTGCTTATGCACTGAATAGCAGTTTGAAGTATCCAGCTTTCTTGTAGTCTCTGGGTGGTGTCCTGGATAGGGTTCTGCCTGGGGACTCTATAGTTCTGCTGGGGACTCTATAGTTCTGCTGGAGGACTTCAACGCTCACGTGGGCAACGATAGAGAAACCTTGGAAGGGTGTGATTAGGAGGAATAGCATCCCTGATCGGAACCCCAGCGGTGCCTTGTTATTGGACTTCTGTGCGAGTCATGGATTGGCCATAACAAACACCATATTTGAACATAAGGTTATTCATAAGTGTACTTAGTACCAGAACACCTTAGGCCAATGATGATAGACTGTGGTTGTATCATCAGATCTAAGGCCGTATGTTTTGGACACTCGGGTGAAGAAAGGAGCAGAGCTGTCAACTGTTCACCATCTGGTGGTGAGTTGGATCAGATGGTGTGGAAAGCTGCCGAACAGACCTGGGAAACCCAAACGTGTAGTAAGGGTGAACTGGGAACGTCTGGCGGAGGCCCGTGTCCGTGAGGTCTTCAGCTCCCACCAATGGAATAAGTTCTCGTGTATCCCGAGAGAGGCCGGGGACATGGAGTCTGAGTGGGCCATGTTCAAAGCCTCTATTGCAGATGCGGCAGGTAGAAGCTGTGGTGATAAGGTCATTGGTGCTTGTCAAGGTGGCAACCTAAGAACCCGCTTGTGGACACCAGTGGTGAAGGAAGCCGCCAGGCTGAAGAAGGAGGCCTTTCGGGCTTGGTTGGCCCAGGGGTCTCCTGAAGCAGCAGACACCTGTCCCCCGGGAGGCCAGAAGGGCTTCGGCGGTCGCGGAAGTAAAAACCCAGGTGTGGGAGGAGTTCGGCGAGTCTATGGAGGAGGACTTTCCGTTGGCCTCAAGGAAGTTCTGGGAAACCATCCGGCGACTCAGGAAGGGAAAGCAGGGCTTGACTCAGGCTGTGTTCAGCCGGGGAGGGGAACTGCTGACCCGGACTGGGGATGTTGTCGGGCGGTGAAAAGAACACTTTGAGGAGCTCCTGAACCTGGCTAACACATCCTCAGTGGAGGAGGCAGAGTCTGAAGCCCCCCCCGGGGGTTGGGGGAGGGGGATAACTCAGGAGTGACTGTAGATTGTAGATGATGAAGAGCCTGGCCCTAGCCCCATCGCAAGCTCTGCTGCAATCCACTGTCTGTTTGGAGACTATGGCATAGTAGATGACCAGAGAAACGAAATTAGGCTGTACTTTAGTGAGCCATGCATCTCACCAGACCAGAACCCTCTGCTTTGGTGACAAATGAATGAAAGGCGATGCAAAAAGCAGCAGTATTCTTGCAAAGAAATACTTAGTAATTCCTGCAACCTCCATCTCTGCAGAGTGAGAGTTCTCCAATGCCGGTCTGATTGTAAATAGACTCCGTACTCGGCTGTCTCACGAACATGTTGATCAGCTCATTTTTCTTGCTAAGAATTAAGCTAAGACTTGTTGTAACTGTTCTTTTATTTACTTTATTATTTGAGTCCTAAAACCTATTTAAAACAAGAGATATTAATAAAAAAAGTGATTCATCTGTTAAACCAGTTAGTGATGATTTATGTTTAATTTTTTTATTTATTAAATGGCAGGTTTGTATTTAAGATTTTATTTATATTTTTCCCCATTTGTTAAAGTAAGCTAATTGCACATTATTTGTTTATTTGAATACAATATTTAAGAGGTGTATTGTGAGGGGGAAGTGTAGCCTATTCTTTTTTATATTTAAGATACTTTCTTTTACCTGGAAGTTTCAATAAATTAATCAAAAATATCACTTGTAACTGTTTTTATTGACTTAATGCATTTTATATAATTTAATGAATTTTATTGTTGGCTGTGGTCTAACGTGTTGGCACGTGCTTTTACAGGCTATTATATTATTCTAAATTAAGTGGTTAACCAATCAAATCCCGCCATTAACCGAACAAGGAAAATAATTGAAAATGCCCGTACCTAGTAACTGGTAAATGGAGTATGCTTGTCATCATAGAACTAGATCATAAGTTTGTGGTGTTTTTGCTACTTCAGCATAGAGGATTGTGATGTTTATTGCATCTTCGGCAATATCTGCTGTCTTACCTTCGAAACACAGCCCTGCCTGTTCACTGGAGCTGCTCCAGTCTGCAGTTGCGTTCCTCTGTGCCACAGTAGCCTTCAGTATTGGTAGGTGACATGTAATCAATCAGATGGCGCTGTGGGCGGGACATTGTTTGAGACCACAGAGTAGTAACTACAGAAAGAGAGGTGGCTGCATCAGAGCCAGTCGTGCATTTTTAAAGTAATTTGTTTTATAGGCAATCAGATTTTTTTAAAAAAGAAAAAAGATTCTGATAATCATAGAAATTCTGAACATTGGATCTGATGGCCAGGCTGATATTGGTCGATCCCCAATTCTAAGTAAATTACTCATACAAAGTGGACTGGTAATTTATCCTCCCCCATTATTGTGGATTCTTAGTCTTAAAAAAATGTATGTTTAAAGTATGTGTTAACTGGGCACTGGGCAAAGCTAAATATGCAAAGAAGGATTTTGCATAAATTATTTTCCCTTTACTCCCATATTGACTTTAAACAAGTTCCTCCTGACGTAGAGTTGTGAGCTTAACTAATATAAATAATAAAGGGGAGAAGCTGGAGCATAAATGCATCTCTTTATCTGAGAGAGTGTGAGGGATGGGCAATTCTCCATTTAATTGAAAGAAATGACTGGGTTATCTCTATTGTGTGCGATCTAAACGGAGTCGGCTGGTAATGTAGACCTCCCCCAGGGTACTGCAGAGGTGCCACAGTGTCACGTGACGGCAGGAACAAACACTAGTGTGTCAATATTAAGCCACCATGATAGCAGCCAAAGGCCAGCAGGTGGCTGGGGGCTTTGCAATGCAGTGAAAACTTAGATGAGGGATGTTTACCGCCCAGGAGAGCCCAGAAAATGGCTGGTTAAGGTTTTCAGAGACGATAGTTTTTAATTTGAGTGATTGGTGCATCCATGGTCTTTGTAATAGACTTTAGATGGCTTTTGTGTTTCCTTGATTAATAATTAGCATAGCATTACATTTTTAATGAAGATTTGGCTATTTTCAAAGCCAGCAATTTTTTTTTATTATTTCATAGTGAGAGAGCACAAAATATAAGATCATAATGATTGTTTTACATAGTTAAACTTTATGATGATTTACTTGGTCAGAGATGCACCTACATTAGTCTCAATACATTTGTTGGACCAAATAATTGGCCTGCAAAACAGGAGGATTTTAATCTTGGCTTTATAAGTAAACACACTGTGCATTTCAAATCACTACCTTTATACTCGGGTTAGCATTAAAACTTGATACCAGCAGAATCTGCTTTTATTTGTCTTCGGCTGTCTGGTGGAGAGGTGTTTGCTTTAACATCTGTGTCTCTGTGTGTGCAATGCGCCACACCAATGTGAACATAGGTGTAGTTGTCACTACTGCCTTAGAGGGCAGTGTTACAACTACTACTTTCAGCTGCTCCCGTTAGGGGTCACCACAGCGGATCATCCGTTTCCATTTCTTCCTGTCCTCTGCATCTTCCTCAGTCGCACCAGCCACCTGCATGTCCTCTCTCACCACATCCATAAACCTCCTCTTTGTCCTTCTGCTTTTCCTCTCCCCTGGCAGCTCCATATTCGGCATCCTTCTCCCAATATACCCAGCATCTCTCCTCCACACATGTCCAAGCCATCTCAATCTTGCCTCTCTTGCTTTGTCTCCAAACTGTCCAACCTGAGCGGTCCCTCTAATATAATCGTTCCTAATCCTGTCCTTGTTCGTCACTCCCAATGAAAGTCTTAGCATCTTCAACTCTGCCACCTCCAGCTCTGCCTCCTGTCACTATCTCCAAACCATATAACATAGCTGGTCTCACAACCATCCTGTAAACCTTCACTTCAAATCAAATATGCGGATCATAAATAAAAGGGCAGTGTTGTGGGCACAAAATCAAATAGCATAGGAATACATTAAAGTGACTCTGACATCAAAATCTGAAAATTCCTATTGATAGGCTATGTTCCGAGTTGGAATGTGACAACGGAGAAATTCAGTGGCCAAAACAGCGCGTCTGTGGCCACTTGAGAGAGATCTGTGATTGACTGTAGATGGTGTCCAATGTCAAATTGTGCCGGTGGATATATAGACACCAGTCAATTTGCATATAGGGTGTGTCTAGCGAGATGCTATAAAACCACGGAGAAGCCGTTCTTTCACCCCCTCCTGCTAGCTACTTGGCTCGAGTTTGTGCTATTTTGCAGACTTTATTATTGATCTTGCTACGATGTATATCTATCTATCTATCTATCTATCTATCTATCTAACAGTTATTTGTATCACTGAATCCTCCTCCTCAAAACTGTAATCCTCGCAGAGGCTCAAGTGACGAGCGGTACCGAGCCCCCCCCACCCAGGAAGACGGTAGCCAATAGCTTTGAATTCTTAAAACCACACTTATTTTCGGTTATGATTCAAACTCCCAATGTTAAAAAAATGTGTTCAGAAAGGGCATGTCAGTCTCTCTTTAAGAATTCTCAAAAGCGCGACAAAGAAAACAAAGAAAAGTGTTAGATGAGTCGAGCTCAAAACCACTAGGAATATATCCACTTTTGGTTTTGTTCTGTGTTGTGATTTCTTTTGCTTCTTCTTGTGTGTATATTGGGTCAATGCCTTTGTTTCTGCAACTGTATTGGTTTGGTGTTGATGTCATTATCGGGTATCTCCCCCTACTTGGCAAATCAGCTTTGCTATGATGTGTAGTCAGTGTGCTATTAAGGTTGTGTGTGGGGGGGGGGGGTTCAGACAGGTCTTGTCCCCTGTGCTCTCTGTGTGAATGGTGCTCTAAGTCGGCTGAAAGGTCCTTATTAGACATTCGTTGAGCTTTGTGTCAATGTTTAAAGCTGCAGTAGGCAACATGAATATTCCAGTGCAAAATCTTCCGCCTCTCTCTCTGCTGTTACATAGCACTCCGCGTTGCTCTTCAGCCCCTTATACTCCCACAGCTCTCACCATCTCGAAAATCCCTCTCTGATGTTGACCCTCATCTGATCTCTTTTTCTTTAGCGTTTTCTTTTTCTCTCTCTTCTCCTCCAAGGTCTTCCTTCTTTTGGCTTGTTTTGTACTATACGTCCTTGTAGGCAAAGGGAGATATTGGAAATTTGGCACAAGTTGCCATAGCTCTTGATACAGTTTATGCATGTCCGCCACCACCCTGAATCAAGACACATAGAACCCGGATGACCCTTGTTTGTGCAGAATCACTGTGATGTGCTAGCTAACCCTGACTGGTTGAGTCAGACTGGGTCCAGTTTTTGAAAAAACTAATTACACAAGGCTGGGCGCTCACAGACACACCTTTTTTAAAGGAATCCTTCAATTAAATACTGTTAGTAACATACAGTGGAGAAAAATTACTTGGTTCAATCAAAATTAGAATGAAGCCATATTGCCTACTCCAAAGGAGTTGAATCAAGTGCAACTGGACTTGGTATATATCCGTGAAGACGTTTCGCCTCTCATCCAAGAGGCTTCCTCAGTTCGTGCCTTTCTGACTAGACCAAGCTAGTCTGACTGGCTGGTGATGAGACTCAGTATTTATCCTCTAGGAGTCGTTGTCAGAGCTATTGATATGCGTCGCTCTTTGTGATCAGATGTTTACCAACGCCCGTCGCTAACAGAGCCATAGATATGAGTGGCTCTTTTGTGTACTGATGTTTGGCCGCGCCCGTCGTTATGGGAGCTATTGATATGCGTGGCTCTCCTGTTCTCCGATGTCCAGCCGCGCCCGTCGCCATCGGAGCTATTGATTTGCATTTGTTTAGCAGCGACGGTCGTTGGGGGTGTTAGTTTCGACTTCATTGTTCAGTGGTCATGAGAGTCGTTGGACCCGTTAGTGACCGACTGTTGTTCTTGGAGGCTAGGCGTCTTGAGTCTCCTGGGTAGAGATGAAAGGACAGCATTGTAAGTGGGAGATAGGTGGTGTCGCAGACCTCCTCCTCTGTTGAGGGATGGTTTTTCCAGTTTCGCATAGATGGCTTCCTTCACCCCTCTTTCAAACCATCTATCTTCTCTGTCCAAAATGTGTACGTTGCTGTCCTCGAAGGAGTGTGTCTTCTCCTGACCCTGAAGGAGTGTGTCTTCTAGCGACGTGCGTTGGTAAACATCTGATCACAAAGAGCCACGCATATCAATAGCTCTGACAATGACTCCTAGAGGATAAATACTGAGTCTCATCACCAGCCAGTCAGACTAGCTTGGTCTAGTCAGAAAGGCACGAACTGAGGAAGCCCCTTGGATGAGAGGCGAAACGTCTTCACGGATATATACCAAGTCCAGTTGCACTTGATTCAACTTCTTTGGATAACCATGACCTGGATGAATGAGAACATTCACAGACATATTGCCTGCTGCAGCTTTAATAGTGATAATCCGCTATCTGCAGATTACTTTTGTGGAATTACAGAAGAATGCTGATATCCCCTATATTTAATTTTTCACTTGTCAACCTATACATTTTTCGATGTTTTGATATTTTTAAATACTAGTCAATGTTTTACTCGACCAACACGGGGATCGCAGGTTTGAATCCCCGTGTTACCTCCGGCTTGGTTGGACGTCCCTAGAGACAGAATTGGCCATATCTGCGGGTGGGAAGCCGGATGTGGGTATGTTTCCTGGTCGCTGCACTAGCGCCTCCTCTGGTCGGTCGGGGTGCCTTTTCGGGGGTAACGGGGGGGGGGGGGGTAGCGTGATCCTCCCATGCACTACATCCCCCTGGTGAAACGCCTCACTGTCAGGTGAAAAGAAGCGGCTGGCGACTCCACGTGTATCGGAAGAGGCATGTGGTAGTCTGCAACCCTCTCCGGCTCAGCAGAGGGTGTGGAGCAACCACTGGGATGGCTTGGAAGAGTGGGGTAATTGGCCAAGTACAACTGGGGAGGAAAGGGGGAAAATTCCAAAAAAGAATTCTATTCTACAATGTCATGTCCTTTTTATGTCTACATCTCCATCCATCATGTTTGCATTCCACCATGTCAGATTATTTAGATATTTAGATATTATTTATATAGATTATGTGAAAACAAAATAGTTTGAGGGGTTTATTCTTATATATGATATAGTCCAGGTCCAAATTGAGATGTGATTTGAATTACACTTGCCAGCTCAGTCATAATAAATGTCAAAAAAACAAAACAAAACTATTTGACTAGATACACCAGGATGATGCAAAAATGGTTAGAAATAAGACAGTTTTTTAAAAAAAATTTCCTGAGAGCACCTATAGTTAAGAAACACATTAGCGGGAAATGCACTTTGAAGCTGTTGACTAAATTTACTCAGAGGAAATTATTTAAATGGCAGGAGTGAGTCTGCAGTCACTCGAAATGAAGTATTCAGTTGTCTGAGTAAGGGAAAGGCAAAGATCAACAGTATTAAGCAGGGTTAAAGATTACAAACATGTACAAGTCATGCATCTGTGAGTAGCACAGTAAATTTTTGGGTAATATTAAAGGGGCTGTACGAGATTTTGAACATTAATATAGCAGCAAATAACTATTTGCTATGTAAAGAGATAGTGGTGTAATGGCGTCCTGAGCAGAGACTGAAGTCAAACTCTCTCTCTGTGTGTCCTAATCAGAGTTTCTCTGTTCTTCGTTTTGGAAGCTGATTCGGCTGAGTGAGCATGTTAGTGGGGTTGCTTTGGTTTTGTCTGAGATGCTGGTGCTGCTAAATATCATATATAGAACCTTCAACTAATTGCTTACTCAGAGACAACCACACTACTAATTGCTTACTCGGAGACTATCCTGATGTTTTTATAATGTTTAGACAAGCTGAAGACTAGAATCAGTGATATATCAGCTGTACACACACTTTAGTAAAATGTTGTACTGGAAGCTGAGGAGCCAAGGGTTTTTAGAATTGCTGACATATGATAGTAGGATGATTGCGTAATTATCCCCTCACATCACTAATCAAACAATAATAAAATGTTTTGAGATTATCTTGTCTGAGTTGAGTGGACATGTGAATTTATCCTATAAATGCTTGTTTATTAAACAACTTCTGTTTTCTTGTCTTGTCCACAGTGTTACCCCCTTGGCTGGTGTGACCCCAGGGCCGCCTCCAGCCTCCCAGGGAGGGCCCTGATTGGCTGAACCTGTATCCACAGCTCTTGGGGAGAAAATGGCTGCTACCATCCACAGCTGAAGAGCTAAGCCCTTGTCTTTTTTCCCCTCCTCCCACCCCCTAAACATCACTGTTCATTGCTTTGTTGTGAACTGTGATTTCTCCCAAACGATTCCAATTAGAGTACTATGGCAATGCATGATATGAGCCGTGCCAAGGGTTTCCCCTGTAAAGAGTGTGATATGGTTTGCCCGAGTACACCTAGTCTTCTAGAGCATATGAAAGCACATTACCAGCAAGAAGAAACTGGACGTTTTGAGTGTGAACAGTGTGGCCGAATCTACAAACACGCAGGAAGTTTAGCTAATCACAAGAAATCTCATGAAGTAGGTTCTTTCCAGTGTCCTGTTTGTACCCGTACCCTGCCCAATGCAGTTGCCCTAAAAAACCACCTACGTATCCATACCTTGTCTCCCAGTAGTGCACAGACCGAAGAAGAGAGCGAAGAAGTAGTTGAAGACGGGGGCCACGACGAGAGGGACTACGGTCTAGCCACAGACCTCTCAGACGGCTTTGGGCGCTCTCATTTGAATAACAGTGGCATGGGACATAGTGTCCTGCAGAGCCACGAGACAGACGACCACGGGAAAAAAGCCTCCCCCGGATCTGACGACGCCTGGGACCGGCCATTCAAGTGCGACCTGTGTGACAGGACCTACCGACACCACGGTAGTCTGGTGAATCACAAGAAGTGCCACCAGCAAGGAACATTCAAGTGCTCAGTGTGTTTCAAACAGTTCAGCAACCTGGCGGCTCTAAACGGCCACGAACGGACCCACTCCAAGTTCAAGACCCCCGGCGCCTCCATGGTGAGCAGTAGCAGCAGTAGCAGCAGCCTCCATGACTCGGAGCGCGGCAGCGGAACCCAGCCGTCCCAAAATGATGATGCAGCCTCCTGCTTTTGCCACCTGTGCCAGGTGGCACTTCCAAACAAGGCAGACTTCCAGGAGCACATCCTGCTGCACAATGCAGCGTCGTCCTCTCTTGGACTGTCCCGCAGCTTCCCTGGCATCATGCCCCACAACTTGAGCGCCGTCCGCTCTCCAGCGTACACCCCTGCCCTTGGGGACCCCCTGCCCCTGCCGCCGCTGCCTAGTGAAAAGCGAGGCCCTTATGATCCCATAATGGGTCCTGCTGTAAATAATCCCATATACACGTGCGCGTACTGTGGAGCTGGCCACCCAGATCTAGAGAGCTTAAAGGTCCACTACTTGACCCATGACCCTCACCCTGGCTCTCATGGCCAGGATGGCTCAATCCTTAACTCAGATGGGCTGGGTTCCGGATCTCAGGGCTCGGTCTCCTCCCCATCTGGAGGCCGAGTGCCCCAAGCCAACTCCCCAGATGATGGGGAGCGTCGCTTCAAGTGTGGAGAGTGTGGAAAAAGCTACCGTCATGCGGGGAGCCTGGTCAACCACAAACGCTCACATCAGACAGGTCACTACCAGTGTACCATCTGCTGTAAGCAGTACCCTCACCTGGCAGCACTGCACAGCCATCTGCGCAGCCACAAGGGCCGCCCCTCTAACCAGCCCATTAATAACGACAGCAATGACTGGCTATCCTCAGAGCCACTTACCCTGGACTCCCAGCAGAGCTATGTACAGGAGGGTAACCTCGGTGACGCCGCCCACTTTGTCCCAGATGGTGGTCACAGCAGCGGACTGGATTCCCTGGAGTTCCATGATCGCTTTGATGGCAACTCATTGTCCCAAAGCAACTCAGCCCACCGACAGGCAGACAGGCACATGTGTGCCGACTGTGGTGAGATGTATGGCGACATATCTGGCATTAAGTCACATATGTGTCCCCGGCGTGGCCAGCAGCAGCAGCAGCAGCAGGGAAACATGTCCAACGGTTTCATGGGGAACATGAACTACCACAGCCCAAGTGGAACCTCGCTGCCCTCAGGGGGATCCAGCAGCCTGAAGGACAGCAGCAACCAACGCCAGTACTCCCAAAGTGGTGGCAAGAGAATAGGAAACAAAGACGAGGAGGATGATGGAGAGGTCTACCAATGCTCAGTGTGTGGCAACCACTATGCCAGCCTCAGGGCTCTCAGGAGCCACCTGCGCAGTCACGCCAACAACCCCACTGGGCCTGGACCCTCTAACCTGGGGCAGGACTGGAGAATGATCTGCTCTACCTGTGGCCAGAGCTTCTCTAGGAAGCAGGACCTCCTTAATCACCAGCTAGTCCATGGTCCCCAAAGACCAGATGGGCAGTCCCAGGGCTTGGGAGCCAACTCTACTAATGGCAATGAAAAAATGGATGGCCGTAACCACATCTGTGTTGACTGTGGCATGTTTTTCGCCGATCGGCACCACTTGATCACACATCTGTGCCCTGGAAAGAACAGGGCTGGCAGCATGAGTAAGCAGGGCCTGAACGGAGCCAAAGGGATGTCCGGAGGAGACGGTGTTAGTGGAGGAGTCGCTGGGGGAAGCCGTGATGTTGGAGGTGATGGGCGTAGGCCCATGGGCGACCAGAGTGACAGGCCCCACAAGTGTGACCAGTGCGGGAGAGGATATAGGCACCCTTGCTCCCTTCTCAACCATAAGAAGTCACATAAGACAGGTGTCTTCCGCTGCTTGGTGTGCCAGAAACGCTACTATAATCTGCTGGCACTCAAGAATCACCAAAGGACTCACTTTGACCTGAAGAGGTAGGTTCTGAGTCCTAAAGATTTTTATGTAAATAACTCCTTGTATGATTAGGAAAGGATTATTAATTGTTGTAAACATTGTACTTGCAAAGCTTGCAAGATACACCTTTCACAGCTGTAATTCTAGTCTTGTCTTGAACATTGACATATCTAACATTTCAGTGAAAAATTTATCCTTATGTATATTGTTGTTCCCCCAACAGGTGACCACAATTAACTTTGATGTCTTGTCATTTTTGAAAGGTGTGATTGAAAATTAAGTCTTTCAGTTGACAGCTTAGCATGAGATGGTTCCTACTAGAGTTGATAATCTTTTAAAAGGCACTTACTATCAGTTTTGTTAAGACAAGTTATTAGGCATTTAACATTTTTACTCAAGATATAGTCTGGTACAAGATCACGCAGAAAAAAGTTATGGGTTCTATTTAAGGTCCCAGGGTGTAGCACTACACTGCAGTAGAACACAGGCCTGAATATCATTAAAATGTTAACCATATGGATCACCAATGCAAAAAAAATGTTGGCATCAAAGGCAGTGTTGGTATGATGAGGTGCTTTGGTTAAAAGCATCCGGGTAGTGGATATAGCCAAATATTTCAGTAGAATGGAACTCAATGTTTCCGTATTATAAGGCATTTCTTTAGTCTCCTTGATCTCTCCCACACCTGCTACAGGCACAAGTGTGAAGAGTGCGGAAAGGCCTTCAAGATTCAAAAGCAGCTGATCAATCACCTGCGTCTTCATGAAGAGCACCGAGCCAAAGGTCTTGTCCGCACCGGCCCCAACGGTTCCCGCTTCCAGCAGCCTGGTCCATCTCAGATGACGACTATGAGAGCAGAACCCTCCAAGGGACAAGGGGTGGGGGTTAAATATGCCCACCAAGGCTTTAAGAAGCCTTATTCCTCAGCTGGAACCTCCAGGCCTCAGAAATTTGACCCATCCGAGGGTGGGCACCGGCCGTTTGCCTGTGACGAATGTGGAAAGACCTACCGTCATGCAGGCAGCCTGGCCAACCACAAGAACCTTCACAAAATTGGGGAGTATCACTGCAATGTTTGCAACTCCACCTATCCCAATCGGCTGGCTATGAAGAACCATCTGCGTCTACACTTTGCCCAAAAGAAGCACAACTGTCAGGAGTGTGGAAAGGGCTTTCGTACTCAGAAGCAGCTTGCTACCCACACCACAGCTGGCCTTTGCAAGGGCCCACAGGGCCCTGGGGCCCAGATGGATTTCGAGTGCGATGGCTGCTGTGAAGGCTTTGCCACATCTGATGAACTTACGGCTCATGACTGCCCGGCTCAGCACCTGCCTTCCTCCTCTGCCTCAGTCAACAGCTCCAACCTCAGCATGGAGGGCCGCAGTGTGGATATGGACTCGGATGAAAGGCCTTATGCTTGCGATCTGTGCAGCTGTGCCTACAAGCACGCCAGCTCTCTGCTGAACCACAAGCACACCCATAAGACAGGCGATTTCAGGTGCAACTTCTGTGACAAGCCCTACACCAACTACATGGCGCTGCGCAACCACATGCGTATCCACACGCAACGGAAGAAGCACATCTGCCATACATGCGGGAAAGCCTTCCGGCTGGCTAGGTTCCTCCGTAACCACCAGAAGGTCCACGAGGAGGGTGCTACCCCTTTTGGCTGCCCTAGCTGTGGGAAGAGCTTCCAGGGGAGGTCCGGCCTGGCTAGGCACCGCTGTGGGGACAACCAGGTAGGCATGGAGGGCAGAAGGAAGGCCGCAGCACCCACAGGAGAGGGCGAAGAGTGTCGGTACACGTGAGTTCTCGTCAGTTGTTTGTGATTCTTCGAAGTTGGAAAAAAATAGTGAAGATCAATTTAGGTCTCTACATGTCTATTACAGGTATATGATCTCCAATCCGGCTTCCTTGGGACCATACGCGTGCCGGAATTCGGATTTTTCTGAAGTTTGGACAAATTGAATTAGTGGAGAGACCAGATAAGTCAACCCCGTTTGCTTTCAGATAGCATATACCACACACTAGTTTTTCTTAGGCTACCTACAATAAAATATTAAATATTTAGATGTACTGTTCTGTTTTGTTTTGCTTTTAGCAAAAAAAAAATACAGATAATTTGATACCAATTTAAGAAGTTTTTTTGTAGCACATAAATTAAAAGTAATGATTATGTGTGTTGCTGTACGTGTTATCAGTTTGACTGTAGTGTCTGATCTGTTTGTGATTGACTGTTGTCCTATATAGGTAATATTGGTATACTGGCTAGTTATTAGACCAGAATATCTCTTAAGTCCAAATTATGTGATGGGGCCTTTTGCTCCTTTGATTTGATGTTCTGATCTCTTGGTGAAAGTAAGACTTTTTCTAAGGGATGGACAAGGAAGTATTTGGAGCTAGCTGCACTGCACATGTTTAGGGGTCATTAATCTGGACAGTAAAACTATTCTCTATTAATGACAGCAAGAGGCGACTATGCTACCAGTTTTCCACTATAGGGTCTCAAGGGTGATGACCTTGTTTTCAAGCGATTTTATTTATGTATTTTTATACCAAATGAAGCAAAAAGAAGCATGTGAAAGATTTTTTTAAGGCGTTTCATCCCAATTGGAAGTTTCAGATGACAATGAACACATTTGAGGCTTTTGTCCATTTGTGCAGTGCAGGAAGCGGCAGATATTTCCCAAGTCCCCATTTAAATTCCAGATGTTTGTCCGTAGTTCCTCCCCACCCACCCCCAACCTACCAGTCCTCTCCTCTTTGACCTTTCTAGATTCATAGACTTAAATGGTAAACCACTTTATAGTTTTCTTGAAAGTTTAAAGCCGGATCTCAGATCATATACCTGTATGTGCTAGATTTAACTACCTTAGACAATGGCTAGTATAAAACATGTCAGTATTTTGTTAGAAAATAAAAAGTGGTAACCAGTAACGTGAGTAACATAGCTAGATTAGCTAAAATAAACAACCAAATTCTGATGCTAATGGCCCTTATTTTCTCCCCTCTCTATTGCCTCCTTGTTTTTTTTTTTGTTTTTCCATCTGCACAGATGTGATCAGTGCGGACGCTCCTACCGTCATGCCAGCTCCCTTCTCAACCACAAGAACACCCACACTGTCGGCATCTACCACTGCGCTGTCTGCCTCAAGACCTACTCCAACCTGCTCGCCCTCAAGAATCACCGTCGCATCCACTCCGAAACACGCCGCCACCGCTGCCACGATTGTGGCAAGGCCTTCCGTGTTTCGTCTCAGCTCTACAACCACCGCCGCGTTCACCAGAAGCAGCGGGAGCTGACCTGCCGGTCCTGCCAGCGCGCCTTTCCCACACAGGCCAGCTTCAGGCTCCACATGGAGATTAGCCATGGCCAGGCACCCCAGCCCCGCCAGCCCAGACCCCAGCAGCCCCGTCCAGGGAGCTCCCAGGAGCTGGGCTGGGGTTCGGGCCTTGACCTTACCCTGATGCAGGCGCAAGGCCTTGATCCCAATGGCGTGGCCAAAGCCAGTGGCCGCGGGGGGAATGGTGGGGTCAAGTCCCATGTGTGTGACCAGTGTGGCCGTGCCTACCGCCATGCCAGCTCCCTTCTGAACCACAAGAACAGCCACAAGACGGGTACCTACTTCTGCAACTCCTGCCAGAAGGAGTTCCCCAACCTGATGTCCCTCAAGAACCACCGTCGTATCCACACCGAGCCCAAGCGCTACCAGTGTCCTGACTGTGGCAAGTCATTCCGAGTCTCCACACAGCTCATCTGCCACCGGCGCATCCACACCAAGGAGAAGCCCTTCTCCTGCCAGCAGTGTGACAAGCGGTTCTCCTCCAAGTCCAACCTGAGGCACCACATGAAGGTGCATTGGAGCAGCTCGACGGCGCCCCCTTCCATGGCCATGGGCGCGCCCAACTTCCTGGGTATGCCCGGCGGCCCCTTCATATAGGCTGAGGGATTAGGGAGAGGGTGGGGCAAGATAAGGGGTGGGGAAGAGGGAGCCAATCAAATGCCAAGGTTTCTGGAGGTGCCCAATGTATTTCTTCCTCCTCTGTGTGCTCACCTCCTCCTTCTCATCTTCCATGCGTGGCTGTGGTTTAAGAGGATAGGTGTGTTTGAAGGACAGGTTGCATGATTCTGCTTGCCACACACACGCAGACAGATACACGCACACACACACACACACACACACACACACACAGGAGGAGGGAGAACAAAATGGACACAGCATATATACAGGTGGGAGAGAAGACTCAAAATGAAGGACTTATACACACACTCCTATTCATACACCTCTTCCATCTTGCCTCATCTGTCTTGTATTGACACGATGGCCTTTCTTAATGGATACAAGGCCCTAGAACTGTAATTCTTATCTCCCCCCTCCCCACATGCAAATGTGTAGGATATACTGACAGGCAGACGGACAGCCAGACACGGACTGTTGACAGACGTGAGATAGTTTCTCTAGTAAAACTACATGGACTGATACTAAACTGCCTTACTCCCTACAGCATGTTTTCCTGTAGAGCCTTGTTTCTTAGACCTCCCTCAGCCTGGGATGACAAGAGTGACGAATCTAGTTTTGGGTGCGGCAGGTCCACGTCAAATTGCATTGCCACTGTTGTGAGGTGGGGGACTTATCTGGAGTTAGCCTGGCTGTGACCTGTTTTTGAGCCAAAAGCCGTAGGGTTTTTTTTTTTTAAAGGACTGTTGGGGGGGGGGGGGGGCTCTAAAGACTCTTCCCAAGTCCTGTTTTTTGTGACTTGACTGACATACAGGCAGCCAGGCTGACTTAGCAGTCTATGGGCAAAGCCAGCAAATATGGCTGGAGGTATTTAAGGGTCCAGATGGAAAAAGGATTGGGGGACTCCATGGGTTTTTGAAGGCGGAAAGTCCAGACCACCATAACATTCAAGTAACAGACCATCGCGTCCATTTCAGTCAGGGGAGCTAATTGATCCAAGTTGCTCTCTCTGTGCTCTCCACACATTGCTCCACCCCATCCCATATGTGGTGATGATGTCGATGTTGTTGATCATTAGTGTAATATTTTTTTTATGAACCCTTTTATCGCGGCCTTTGTGATAATGTTTTAAACCCTTAATATTTTGACAAACAAATCCGTTTAAAGAAATATATAAAACTGCGTGTTTGTTTGAAGTGTGAGCAATACATAGCAATTTGTAGGCGCTGTGGTGAGCATGTATAGATTGGGGTGGGCATTTTTTTTCTTTTTTATATTTAATCTGTTTGACGATGTTGGCGGCTCTGGGACTGGACTAAGGGTAACGTTGCCTTGGTCTGTCCAAGTTTCTAATCATTTCAAACTGTGTCTTGCAGCACAAAGATGAGCTTCAAAAACGTGTAGATACCCCTTTCCCAACAGACCACAGCCAGAAAATCTCTGATTGGCTGGCTGTTAATGACATCACACTAACAGTATACCCCACCCCCTTTCTGCTCTGCCCTTTCTTTTCCATTTATTCACTCAAAATTTTTTTCTTCTGGGTTAAAGCTGTACTTTATGACACAGCACACCTGAACAAGCTAAACTTGTATAGGCCATAGCTTGTGGTGACACAAAAAATTGAGGGGGAAAAAGTATCAAAATAGAAAAATGCAAAAAAAATGTAAGGAATATTTATATTGTTAGGGCCATGCAGGCATATTTTTGTTTTGTTTTTCCTGTATTGTAAACGTATTTCTGACTGTATAATCTACAGTGCCCATTTTTATAAGAAAAAAAGATGACAGATCATTGTAGTAATGCATTTATTTATATTACGATAATTAACACATGTAATGGACGGCGCTAGTCTTTAGGATGTGTGAGTTTAGAGCTGTGTTGATGTAAAACACCCACTTGATCTCCCTCCCACTCACAAGATGACCCACGACCCCTCTACCCGCAATCCTCTTCTTTTCCTGACATGGAGCCAAACAAGATGGACTCCCAAAAAGAACAGCTTGTTCCATGAGACTGTATCCTCTTCCTCCGTTTTAACTATGGGTTTGTCTTACTTTGAGAAAAGATCCCCCCAGTGCCCTCCACTTTGTGGTTGGGGGGAAGGCTAAAAAAAAAAAGTAAACAACTCAGAGAGATGTTGTTTTAATGTGTGTTTTGATTGCAGTACATATGAAAATCAAGGAAGTTATTACACAATGAAATGTTTTTTTATTTCCTTCATTTTTTTATAAAGTGATGTTGTGACAGTTTTTTCTCTCTCACACCACACCAGCCCCCCCCACCCCCAACAAACTTTTTTGTTTGTTTTTTGACAGCTTTTTTTTTTTTTTTTTTTTTTTTCTGGTCCACCAAATCACAAATCCCACACTTGAAAGGGACTGATTGGTGATTTTTGTTTTTAATTTATTTAACTTCATTTTGAATGAGTTGAGTCAAGTTCTCATCATTTTAGCTTTTCCCTCGTTTTTTACAATGTTTTACTTTAAGGGTAACTTCTCGTATTTATTGGTGTCCCCCCCCCCCCCAATACTTAATTGCGTTTGCCTATTTGGAAACCTCTGTGTGTGTTTTAACACAGTGTGTAAACGTTTCAGGAGCACTGGTGCTAGTAAAGTCAAGCCGTGGAGTGACTGTCAAGTGCTGTAGGAGTCAATTGTGATCTTGATCTAGACAGAAATAACTGTACATTCTCTGATTTTTTTTTCTCTCTCTCCACCAGTTATATATATATATATATATATATATATATATATATATATATATATATATATATATATAACTTTTTATTCTGATTGGATGCTTTCCTGTCAGTATTTTGCGATCTCCAAGTAGTTTTAGAGAGAAGAAGAAATGATTGGTTTTGAACAAGTATAACCCTCTTGAGTTCTAACTTTTTTGTTTTGTTTTTTTTTCATGCATATATATGTAATGCTTACTATACACTTTTATAAACTATGTTTTGATAATTCATTTCTTAACAAAAGAAACTTGTCCATATACTATAACCCTTACTGCTGAGTACTGAAAATAAATAGCTGGAAAAGAAAGTGGAGGTCAGTGTTGTCAATCCATTCGTCCTCAACTGCTCATACATACTGTAGAGTAGAAACTAGACCAGGTAGTGAACAGACGGCTTCTCTGACCACTAGGGGGTGCCGCGCTAACCCAGACAGTAGAGGGAACATTTTTACCCTGAAATGCTCTTCCCCTCCCTCACCGCCTGTTGCGGAGTAGTGTTTGACCTGACCCTTAGTGGGAGCTACGTTACAGTGGCCAACAGTAGGGGAAGTTTGGGGGCATAAGTGGCCCATAGGTGGTGATATCGAGGTGAACGTGAAGCGTGGCACTGCTGAAAAAATTGCACATGCTCAGGCCTATTCTAATGAAATAAAGGTTAAAGATAGATGTCTGATCAAAAAGTAACCAACGGGAGGGGGGCTCACCTGTTATAATGGTACCACATGATGCTGAGTCTTTATCACAGCGGGCCGGGCCCTTTGCTGCATGTCATCCCTTCTTTCTCACCAGCCTTTCCTGTCTCTCTTGACTGTCGCTAAATTTGGAAAATACAAAAAAATATTCTTTAAGGAAAAAAAAAGTAACCGAAGTGATCTCCACCATTGGTTTTCAAACAGGGAGAGGTGACCCTCTGGGGGGGTCCAACTGGGACATTTTGTTACCATTTTTGATTAGTCATTACCGGTCGTTCAGAGCAGAAAACTACAGGAAGTTGTGTTTTTTTAGGTTGATAGTTTTGTGAGTTTAAGTAAATGTTAGATAGCATGCTAACTGGTTTAAGCAATATGACTTACACCAACAATTACCCTCGTCAGCACTGATTGGTTGATTTGTTGTCAGCAAAGCAATCACCTCTTTTGTGTCCTGGTGTGAAAAAGGTCGAGTCCCCTGCTCTTGAGTGGCTTAAGACTGATCAGGAATGTTTAAATATTGAAATAGTTCCTGTAAGTGGGGAAAATGTCTATTTTTCAAGGCCTTTTTGGGGGAATTTTAGGCTTTAGTGGGGAGCACAGTGAAGATTGCCTGATATGTCGGGGAGATGAGATGGGTACAGACGGGCAGGAAAGACCCAGACCCTGATCAGACGGTCGCTCACATGGTCCATGCTCATCTGATTGAACTATCTGAATACCCCATGACTTTTTTTGGTCATTGATTTTTTTTTTTCACAAATAAGACTCTTGGGTGGCTGACTACTAAAGAACACATCCTTAAATCAGAAGTGGCAGGTTTTAACTCCTTGATCCCCCAAAATCGTGCTTTGGTGTCACTGAAGAAGGCTCTGAATCCTTACAGGATCCAGGTGATACCGCTCCCTGGTTGATCCTCACTTTTGACCTCCCTGTGAAGGAAGAGCACATTTAAAGGTCCCATTTGGGGATTAAAGCCACACCAAAACAGCATTGCACAGTAAAGTGTTAGTTGTTTCAGAGTTTCACCAAAGAATGGAGATCCTGTCAATGCCTGAAGTCATTTTTTAGACATCGGGTTTGAATAAGCTCTGTTGGGGCACACCAGATTACTTTTCTTTGGAAAAGTTAAGAGAGACCGAAATTTCAAGAAATAGATCTAGATTTGACCGCCAGGCAGACTTTTTGATGCTCAACACAAAGGGCTTGAGGATGTTGAGATAAAAATCCCTGAGCAACCTAATAACTTTTATTATAACCTCTCTGAAAATGACCAGAAATAATAGTCAGTGGGCTCTAGTTGGACAGATCCTGTAAGCGGGAATACCACCCTGGATAGTCTGAGTCTGCAGCCTCTCTCTCAGAGATGGTACCTGGATAAAGACCACGTGCTTTGGGATAAACAGACCTGCAGACATGTTCATCTTCTGCCAAAGGATAAACTGTATCATCCTCGGTCTGTTATTCACAAAGCAACTCTTTGTGCAAACTGTCTCAGACAGTCATATTTGTGACATGGCATCTTCTTGCTGTACAGATAAATGTGATTGTCATCAAAGTTTACAAGTTGCCTGTGAATATGTCCGGTCAGGTTGACTGAAAAAAAGAAAAAGAAAAAAAGACTGCAAATGTTATTTAGGCCACGACACACCGACAAAATGTTGAGACAACAGTTGAAAATTTTTCCGACAGTCCTCACCAGTCGTACTTCATTGTCGATGTTTGATTTGGGGTCTTATTAAAATTAAGTTAACTGTAGACATCTGTCAATGGACAATAGTGTCTGTCCAAATGTGCTTAAAAGATATGTTAACTTAAAATCCTCATTTGGATATTGCTCCATTTCTTAATAACAGTCACTGTTTAAGTAAATGTAATACACGTAACTGCTGTCTATGGAAGGTTCCCATGTGTAACAGATGGCTCAAAGCATGGAGGGGTTAATTCACTCTTAATTATCAACAAAATGCTTCTGCTTTAATGTAGAAATATCAAAATCAGTCACTCAAGGTTTGTCAAGGTTAATTTTTGCACTGGATTTATGTGTGTTAGAATCAGCATTTTCTTCTAACCGGTTATGTTTTAATGGGTGCTGTTTGCCACATTTTCCCCCCTACATTTTATACCTGGCATTCAGTTCCACACACTGAACATTTGTCAGGGAACGGACCAAAATCTGCATTAAAAATTTTCAAAACAGCTATAATAAACAAACTGAGGTAGGGTTCGAGTCAGATTTTCCACTGAGAAAGTTTTATTTTAAAAAGGAGTAGGCCACCCTTTGAAATAATAAAACCTTACTGTGGGGAAAAAAAGAAAAAGAAAAAAAGATTGCTGGTATAGAATTAAAACCTTAACATTGAATATTCATGACTGATACCTGAATCTTGAGCTTTGCTTACAGTCAACATTTTAGCAGATATATCATCTTTAGTTTTCCAATACTGGCCAACCAATATCGATTTGTAATTGAAAGCTCTACTTCTATTTGTGTTGGCAATTAACCTGGTGGCCTGTCGGGACACATTCTAGTTGTATTTTTGTGACGCCAGATCCAAACTTTGATTGAGAGTGGCTCCTTAGAGAAGGTCCTAGATTAAATCCCATTCAGATATTTTGCCACTAAACTGAATGTTGTGCCTCACTAACATATCTTCTCTGTTCGTCCAGTTTGTGTGTGTGTTTTTCACACACACACACACACACACACACACACACACACACATACACTTTTCTCTTTTATCAGGGTCACGTTCACCCTTTACACACACAAAAGTGCCATCTTATTCTGTGTATGTAAAACGTCATGTGTTCTTGCTCTCATGTAAAATGCTATGCATTTCTGTTCATGTATAAAACGTGTTTTATAAATAAAGTGGGATTGTTTGATAGATTAAGATGGATTTGTATTTGATGAAGAACTGAAATCATGAATGATGACATGTAATTTGCCTTGCCCTTGATTCTGTATGTTATAACTGGTCACTTCACCTGCTCTACTCACACACACACACACACACACACACACACACACACACACACACACACACACACACACCATGTCTGTGTTGGACTATTTGGGGGGGGGAATCATTGCAATCTGATGACTTTTAATTCGTCCAAATCAAAATGAGGACTATCAAAGAAGGTTGAATTAGTTCATGTGGATACAATGTTTATTGACAGATACATTTCATCACTCATCTAAGTTAGATGAGTGATGAAATGTATCTGTCAATAAACATTGTGTCTAGATGAACTAATTCAACCTTCTTTGATGTTCTTACCTGGTTTATTGAAGCATGAATCAAGACAAAACGAGGACTAATGCCTAATTTTAGACATTTACACATGAACGATTGAGTTTCTTGTCAAAAGTTTGCCATTTTGGGTCCCTAAATTAATATTACAGAGTATGTTACAGGAGGGGCCCAAAATGTCTGCTGATGAGGGAGGTGAGGTGAAAACAAGACAGGTGTGTGTGTGAGGATTTGTTGACATCATGTTTGCAACAACAGCTCTGACAGCCAATCAGTGGGCCTCATTTAAAGAAATTAGAAATTTGGTCATTTCAATGTCCATGATAAACTCCTATCTGGTACTGATAGATTGAATAATTACAGAAATTAACTTTCTCATTTGAGATATCTTGAAAGTAGGAGACAATCATTGTAAGCCATGGACTTTGGCCACAAGGACATTTTATTTTTGTTGTGAAAATTATTTTTAAATGAGGGCCCTGGTTTCCCATGTGCAGTCTAACGTCTGATCTGAGCTGTGGGTGGAAATAATAAAATCCAGACAAATCCATTGGTCACATTGGTCAAATTCCAATCAAAGGTCTTATTGAGGCAGCCCTTTGGGGGAATCAAACCATGTAAAAAATACCCTGATTTTTTTTTTGTAACCTTTTAAAGGCATAGCAGACATTAGTGTAGTGTTCAGTCACTAACAAATTGAATGTATTGTCGTATTCTAGGGCAGAACACTAAACCTTTTTCATGGCTGCTTGCACATCCCCCCAGGACCTCTAATTTCCCTCTTTTGTCAACCATTATTCGCTCTTTTCTTTTTTCTTCCTTTTGCCAGTGGAGTGCTTTTTAAAGTAGCAAATAGACATAAGTGTAATGGCAGGTTTTAGTAGCGGGACCTGTGATCCTGAAAGCCAAAAAGGTGAACTCTCCTGCCAGTGCAGGAATAATTGCTTTAGTCCACTGACCCTTGTATTCATTACTATACTATACTACTATAACACCGGTGTCCAGGAATTAAGGCTCATTCTGCTGTTGCACTTAGTGTAACTTGCTCTAGATAAGAATTTCCCAAATAAGTGACTAAATGTAATGTGAATGGGATTTTTGATTTGGCGGGGGGGGGGGGGGGCAGCTGGAACCCTATACCACACAGGACCCAAACCCAAGTCTGGAGGGGATACTATTACCTTCTTGAATGGGAGCATAGGTAGAAAACTTCAAGTGAAGGACAAGGACTTGCACTTTTTTCCTAAATTTTTGTTTCGTAAACTAAACACTGTTTTGAGTTGTAATGGTTCTTTACCTTAACATTCTTGTTATGTAATCTGAATTTAGAGTTCGATTCAGAGTTCATTTTTGACCATGTAAGAGGATCCTGAAGTTTTGTTAGAATTGATTTTAAACTAAAAATACGGTTTCTTCTCTCTCCAGATTTGAGCCCGGTGGGTTCAACAAGCAGCACCAAGAGATATATGTGCAACCAGTGTGGCCGCACCTACCGCCATGCCAGCTCCCTTCTGAACCACAAGAACAGCCACAAGACGGGCACCTACTTCTGCAACTCCTGCCAGAAAGAGTTCCCCAACCTGATGTCCCTCAAGAACCATCGTCGCATCCACACCGAGCCCAAGCGCTACCAGTGTCCTGACTGTGGCAAGTCATTCCGAGTCTCCACTGCGCTGGTCTGCCACAGGCGCATCCACACCAAGGAGAAACCCTTCCCCTGTCAGCACTGCGACAAACGGTTCTCCTCCAGGTCCAACCTGAGGCACCACATGAAGGTCCACTGGAGCAGCCGGCCTCTGTCCAGGGGCTCCTCGTCCGCCTTCCTCACCATTCCTTCACGAACCTTGGCTCTACCTTAAAGATATACATGGAGCAATGGGAACATAGCATCAAGCATGGACCACATTGTCTCCTTCAGATCTGTACCTCTGAATATCAGCACAAAGGGAGAATTTGTGACTCAAGCAATTGAATAAAAGGTAATGCCTTTAGTACCCTGTAGCCCAGGATGAGCACACATCTTCAAATATTAGGCCTTACTGTGCATTTATGACCATTTTTTTGAAGGTCATTCAACAGAATTTTCTCTAAATGTGGTGGCCAGTTCTCATTAGCCCCCCCCCCCACATTCTGATGATGTTTTTCACTTCCTCCATGAGGTCCAGCTAAAGTGTCACACCTCTTCCCAATGCGCTTTGGCTATGAAATCCTGGCGCAACCCTTGCCCATTTGCAATAAACTAGAAGCCTGGAAACTTAAGCTGTTTATCCATTGATGTTGATGGCGTCCTAATGATCTGTTGACAGAGAATAGAGGTTTATATTACCTTATTAACTGTGAATGCCACTCTGGGATTTTCTCTCCATTGACAGAAAATGGTGCTTTTAGTGTTTTCACTGACAATGAATGGGGGTTTCAGGTTTTTTCCATTGACAAATGGAGCTTAAAGTTTTCTACTTATACTAAACATGACACTGAGTCTTGCTATTGACTGTAAATTGCTCTCTAGATTGCTCCACTAGCATTTAATGGGTTCTCCTTTGACAGTAAATTGATCTTAATGTTGCCGCTCTGACAGTATGGGGACCAAGTAATGGGGGACCAAGGATTTCCGCTCCAGCATCATTCTGTGTCTCTTCTTTGTGACATTAAATGGGGCAGGCAGTTGTAAGACTGGGAGGTGGAGTTATGTCTTTCTGCAGCTTTCTTCTATTTCCTGATCAAAATCTTTGAGCTAACTCAACTTTACTCCCAGCACAGTTGACTTAGGGGGTTTGTGTCCTCCTTGCTGTTGGTCTTTTCTATCCGTGTACATCTTGTCATCTTGTCCACTGCACCATTTAGACCCACTCAGCTGAGAGGAACTGCCACCATACTTGAAGAATCCAATTAGTATCCTGGCATTATAAGGTTTATATACTGTTTCAAAAGGCTTCTCCATCTCACAAATATAATTTGCAGGGGGCATGCATTGTTAAAAGTCAAAAAATGTCGGATGATTTGCAGAGCAATTTGTGAACCCTCTATTCTACTATTATAAATAAAGTACCAGGTTCAAGGAACAACTATCTAACTATCCCTACAACTGAAAATGGAAGGTCAAAGTTTCCATCTCAGCTAAATTGGGGAACAAGTTGATCAAGTCCTCAAAGCAATGAGTGATCTGTTCTGAAAAAGCCTGCTGCTCCCCTTAAACCAACAGATCCTGACATCTCTGGGAAAGCTAATTGAGAAAGAATGAGACTTTGGCTCAGTGTTAGGGTGGGGGTGGGGGGCTCCTTCCTGTTGACCTTCTCTTTCTCTGTGGCTATAGAGGGTACTGTTGGTGTACAAACATGCTTTCTTTTGTAAAAGATTATAGACTGAAGGAGGGTGAGATTGAGGGCTTCAACAGAACGTACTCATTCTCACTCACAATCTGTATATAGCTGTTGGGACCACAGAGTTCTCACTTGAATACAAGAGTCAAAGGTCTCCACACACAAACTCACACAATTATTTTCCATGCGCTATTTGGTGAACACTTTCTTTCAAAGTACCTTGAAAGCATGGCTGGTTCAAGCGGGACTCTGACCCCAACTTTGGTAATGCTATGTCCATGCTCTACCAGCTGATCTGCACAGGGAATGGAATTTAATGCTGAGACATTTTTGGAGGATTTGGGTAACAGTATACTCACCTGTTTCAGCAGTATAACTCTTCCTTCTAAAATATGACTGTTCTGGGTCTACTACACCATGCCCACCAATCAGCCTTATTACCATGGGACCGGTATAAAGGATTGGTGTCAGATTATACTCACCCCTCCATCAGCGGTACGCCACCTCCTCGATTACTGTAACACTACTGGGTTGAAAATGTTGGGCTTATGGGGAGTTGTAGGCTCATAGAGTCTAAATGCTACTTTTGAAGACTTGGATTACTCTACATATTGAATAAAATGACTGTATGGGCATGATGGAGCATTGGAATACTTGGGACTTCTGCAGCGAGCCAACAACCTCAACAGTTCTCCTATCTCCATGAGTACTGCAGCATCACCTGGTTGGAGTAGACAGTACAGAATAACAGTGAACTGAAGCATCTCTGTGCTCTTCTGTTTGGTTCAAACCAGTTTTAACATGTGTTTTCCGTAGCGTGAAGGTTACACCTCACTGTTCTACAAAACAAGAGCCTGGCTATTAACAAGGGAATAGTTCATTATAAAAACCCAGCTCTTTCTGTCTCTCTGAATTTGTGGGTTTTCCTCCAGAGCAAAGCTCATGCCAGGGAGCCATGTTGTTTTGTTCCTGAAGGAAATCCCCAAAGTCAAATTCAGGTTCAAAAGTAGCCTGCCTACCAGCAACTCTTTATCAGAGATGAGTTTGTAAAAATTGGTGAATTATTCAAGTAATTGTCTTTCTTGTCAATCATACTGTATTTGTATATGATTTTTTGTTTTGTTTTTGGGCACCTGTATTTTCAACTCTGTGCCTGATAGCTGAATTATGAAGTTAAAGGATGGCGATACAAACAAACAAAAGTAGAAATTAAAAAAGAAATGATGTGATGCTATGTGTCATTTGCTTACACTTGATCTGTAGTGGTTCTCACTCTCTGGCCAAACCAAGACAAAACTGCTTTTTCTTTGAAATTACCACATAAGATAAGGTTGGGGTTAGGGTTAAGTCTGCTAGAGATGTAAAGGTTTGGGTAAGATTAGGTTTGTATTTTTATAGATGAAGATTAATTAATACTGGCTCTGCAACCTTGCCAGAGAGCAACAACCACCTGCAGCAATTTTACGGTGGCCATTTTGTGTCCCTGTCACTGAACCTGTGTTCACACCTTCCCAATATTCGCTCAAGTTTTGAATAAAGACCTTAGAGCCCCTCATCCCCTTATCATTCATGCCATAGACTATCATTGTAAAAGAGGCAGATCACTTCTACTGATCAAAATTATATTTGCTCCCCTGGGATGTCCTTTCTACCCTGCTGAAAAGCTAAATTATGACAGCAATTGCCACCTTGGGCAGTATGGGTTCTCTTCTTGTGAACCCAGATCTCATTGCTATTGGGCATCATTTAGAATCACACAGACAAAAACTTCTCTAAGCTTATTGCTAAACTTATCACTTTGCTGAATCTTCTCAATGGGCTCCAACACAGTCCAATGGGGAGAAACCATGATGTTATATATACATATATATATATATACACTACCGTTCAAAAGTTTGGGATCACCCAAACAATTTTGTGTTTTCCATGAAAAGTCACACTTATTCACCACCATATGTTGTGAAATGAATAGAAAATAGAGTCAAGACCTTGACAAGGTTAGAAATAATGATTTGTATTTGAAATAAGATTTTTTTTACATCAAACTTTGCTTTCGTCAAAGAATCCTCCATTTGCAGCAATTACAGCATTGCAGACCTTTGGCATTCTAGCTGTTAATTTGTTGAGGTAATCTGGAGAAATTGCACCCCACGCTTCCAGAAGCAGCTCCCACAAGTTGGATTGGTTGGATGGGCACTTCTTTGAGCAGATTGAGTTTCTGGAGCATCACATTTGTGGGGTCAATTAAACGCTCAAAATGGCCAGAAAAAGAGAACTTTCATCTGAAACTCGACAGTCTATTCTTGTTCTTAGAAATGAAGGCTATTCCATGCGAGAAATTGCTAAGAAATTGAAGATTTCCTACACCGGTGTGTACTACTCCCTTCAGAGGACAGCACAAACAGGCTCTAACCAGAGTAGAAAAAGAAGTGGGAGGCCGCGTTGCACAACTGAGCAAGAAGATAAGTACATTAGAGTCTCTAGTTTGAGAAACAGACGCCTCACAGGTCCCCAACTGGCATCTTCATTAAATAGTACCTGTTAGAGCCTGTTTGTGCTGTCCTCTGAAGGGAGTAGTACACACCGGTGTAGGAAATCTTCAATTTCTTAGCAATTTCTCGCATGGAATAGCCTTCATTTCTAAGAACAAGAATAGACTGTCGAGTTTCAGATGAAAGTTCTCTTTTTCTGGCCATTTTGAGCGTTTAATTGACCCCACAAATGTGATGCTCCAGAAACTCAATCTGCTCAAAGAAGTGCCCATCCAACCAATCCAACTTGTGGGAGCTGCTTCTGGAAGCGTGGGGTGCAATTTCTCCAGATTACCTCAACAAATTAACAGCTAGAATGCCAAAGGTCTGCAATGCTGTAATTGCTGCAAATGGAGGATTCTTTGACGAAAGCAAAGTTTGATGTAAAAAAAATCTTATTTCAAATACAAATCATTATTTCTAACCTTGTCAATGTCTTGACTCTATTTTCTATTCATTTCACAACATATGGTGGTGAATAAGTGTGACTTTTCATGGAAAACACGAAATTGTTTGGGTGATCCCAAACTTTTGAACGGTAGTGTATATCCCTTGAGAACAAGAAGCTCCAAGTGCAATCACATGTGTCTTCATTTATTTCATGTTTATTATGAATCTGTTCTGAATAGGAGCAAAATGTAATTTCCATTTGGAATAACTTTAACCACACAACTTTAACAACGCTAACCACTGGGCGGCACAGTGGCCCAGTGGTTAGTGCTGTCGCCTCACAGCAAGAAGGTCCTGGTTTGGAAATCCTGGGGTTGTCCAACCTTGGGGGTTATCCCAGGTCATCCTCTGTGTGGAGTTTGAATATTCTCCTTGTGTCTGGGTGGGTTTCGTCCAGGTGCTCCGGAGCCCACTGCTCCTAGCTACACAGATCACAGCTAGGATGGGTTAATTTGCAGTAACTGAATTTCTCCAAGGGGATTAATAAAAGAAACTTAATTTTTTGCAGTTCATGCAGTATACCCTAACCATTTTCAAACTTCCACATTTGTGGGAGCAGGTACTTCTTTTCTTCGCTGTAGCATTAGCTGTAGCTACGTGCTCCCAGAGACTGGCTCAGATGCAGCAAGGAAAGCGCATTTGCAGAGGTGAAATATATAATCGTGTTAACTTGATAGAAAGCGGTTTGCCATTATTTATTTAGCAAGTTATGAATGTATTGTGAACCTCCTGTTTTTGGTAAGGCGATATATCATTGTTTATGAAGGTCTAAAAAATTGTACCATTGGACTGTGATGAAGCCCAACAAAAAGATTCAGCAAATTGGAAAAGTGATCATTGAATTATTTTTTTGCACATATGATGCTGACTGTTTTAATGAGGTCTAGGCTAAAAAAAAAAGAAAAAAAGTGAACCTGTTCTTTAAATCAGTGAGACCAGAGGTTAATGAAAATTACCACTTTACTGCACAAAACCCGAGTTTGCTAACCAGCACACAACTGTCCTGGAGGTTGGAAACTTTCTATGAGCACAGAGTAAGCATTCAATTTACCTCAGGGACACAAAATGCCGCAAATGAAATCACACCCTAGAAGTATAACAGTGGACTGTTGGTGCTGTTTGATTAGCTCATGTATTGTTATTGTATCTCCGTATTATTTTCCTCTGTATGACTTTTTATATTCGGAACAGCTTATAATTGTAGAATGTCTTCATTTATGTTAACCTGTAATGGATGGCACTGGTTAATTAGGTGTGTGAACTGGTAGGGTTTCCTTATCTTGCTCAAGGACACTTCAACAGGGCAGACACTTATCTGCATGGGTTTTTCATTTACCTTGGCTATCTGCCAACCCCAAATTGCTGTTAAAATCAAAAGCAAACCAGCAGGGTTTATTCTGTGCTAATCCCATTACCTCTTTGCTGTGTGTGAATTTTCTCAAGTCTTCCGGTTCACAGGAGTGTTTCCTCGCCCCATGAGCCAGATCAACCTCACATGCCCATTATATCGATCTTTCTTGCAGAGTGGGTTTCACCTCCCTCTCAGTAAGAGCAGTATGAAGAAAAGTGGGCCAGTTCAAAATTAAACATTTCAATCACAGCTTTGTAGACTCATCCAGGGAGGCTGAGTAGTTGAGCTGTGATCTAGCAGAATCGGTAATGATGGTGGCAGCAGACACAAAGTCATGAATCTTCCAAGACAACAGCCAACACACATTTGCATGTCTTGCAACTGGCATGTGACTTTTTATAACATGTTTTCTATGACACAAGTAACTCCACCATTGTTATCAGTTCAGTTGTATCATGAAGTCTCTTTGGGTAAGTCTACAAATCTGTGATCGGTCCATCCACTTTTTGGAGGGGACCACCTTTTTGAAAACACTCTCAGTGAGAGGGAGATCAGATCTAGTTTATAAAAATCAATTTAACGGACTCTGTTGACTGGTCTAGCTTACAAGGCAATGGCTTCTCTTATTCTCATTCAGCGGTGGGCAACATGATCCAGGAAGGGGCGGTGTGGGTGCAGGTCTTTGTTCCAACCAAGAAGTTACACTCCTGAGTCTACAAATCAAGGTCCTTAGCAAAGACTATTGGTTGACTAATAGAATCAGGTGTGTAACTGCTTGGTTGGAACAAAGACCTGCACCCACACCGGCCATTTCTGGATCATGTCGCCCATCCCTGACTGGAGTTGCCCTCCAATGATGGACTAACATTGAAAGCACCAAAGCCTCCAACATTTCTAATTCTTCTGATTGGGTGTTCTGTAAAGGTAAGTTAAATTCCCAGTAAGTAAGATGTAGTCATCAAAATATGGAAGAATATCTGCACACCTGGAATTCTAATGTGTTTTATTCACCTGGGTTGAATGATGGCCCTTGTGTCCTGAATGCTAAAAGTGAACATCATGGTTAATCCAGATGCGTGTTTTCCCCTGGATGTCAGTAAACTACATTTCATGCACATTAACTAAAACTACAACAGCAGGTTTCATTTTTTTAGGGAGAAGAAAATGTAATTACTGGAGCTTTGAACTAGTCCCACACCCCCAAATATTGTGACATTTATCAATCCTTTGTTACTAATTGATTCACTGTTTTTTATCAATTTATCTGAAATTAATGTGAGATTGAATTTCAGCCCAAGATATGTAGAATTGAATATTACATATGAATTTATGAAAGATTATTATGAACAAGAGATGATGCCCAATCGTTTGTGCCAACAAATTGTTTGTCCTGACTCCATGTTCTGGGAGAGTCACAACAGTAAATCCTGCCTTTGGTTTGAAATTGTTGGATGTAAATTCTGATGAAAGACATGCATTGGACAGTTAAATTATGACGGGAGAGGGGTTGTCTGATCACTCCATATATTCATGGGTTTCTGACAAGCTTAGTGAGTGTGGATTTGTTAGAGGTGTGGGTATGATTTCTGGAGTGGTCACACCTGACTAAGTATCCTTGAGCAAGTTGCCAAACTCCTACCCGCTCCAGGGGGAGTACAGTAGCTGGCTGACCCTGCATCCCAACTAGAAGGAGAAGAGAATTTCAACCTTGGGGGATTAATAAAATCAAAATTAAAATGAAGCGTGTGTTAGTATATTTCCCAGATGGATTATTTTAGGGGTATTTACAGAAGAGCAGAAAATTAGACTTTACATGGCTGTTTTAAACAGACTACAACTTACTTATGTGTTAACTTACTTGCAGAGTTGTTGTTTCCTATTGTTAAGAATTAAGCATTACCATAAAAACTGCTTTCTACTCACAAACTCAGATCATCAAATTTGTAATTTGTAATCTAATTTACCTTTATACTCAGATTTTCAGATTGGTAAAGTCACTCAATTGTGTGTTGGCTCAGCACACAGATGGATTGTTGAAACACTTCAGAGCATTTCTTTTTTACCATTGGGAAACATAACAAATTACTCTATTAAATGAATTACAAAAAAAAAAGAAAAGTGAAATCCACAGTCATCAGTCACAGTCATCCTATCAGTTGATGCATGCCTTCTAGTCATGATCCAATATGGCAGAAAAGGGTGAATGACCAGTATCGACTACAGAGACAAGGGCGTAGCCAGGACTTTTTTACTGGGGGGGCCAGCTGGGGCCAGCCATTTAATTAGGGTAGCACTTGTCAAAACTACTATTTTAAAACTACTTTCAAAGATTATGATAGCCCGTTTAACAATGCCATGGATTGTGTATAGCCAAAGGGTATTGAATGGTATCATTAATCTAATCTACATGTCCCATGCACAGGTGTTAATGCAATGGGTATGGTTTAAGTGTTGTAAAGTGTAAAGACCGAAGGCAGAAATGTCATTTAGTATTTCAATTGCAATTTCAATTGCATGAAGGGAACATGTACACAATGAAGCCAACATTTCCATATCCTGAACACACACAACTAAATAAACTACATCACTTGGACTTGCCATGCTGCACTTACACACTCTTGCTTTCACACTTGCTTTTACACAAATATGAGCCCATTGGGCTCATAACTTTATTGGCAAAGGACAAGACTTAATAATAATAGGCTAATTATAATAATGCATGTATTTCAGCTTCCATTTGACTGTTTCTGTGCAGGCGTTTTTTTTTTACCCCATCGGGACAGGGGAAGGGGGCGGGGGGCCCAGCGGGGGGGGGCGTGCTCTGACCAGTGGGGGCCGTGGCCCCCACGTGGCCACGCCCATGTACGGAGAAAAAGAATCAAGTCATACGTGTAAAACTCACTGGAGTTTGGGGATCTTAAAGGTGTAATGTGTAATTTTTACCTGAATGCTGACCTCTGTTGTTCAGCAATAAAATGACAAGGACAAATTAAAAATGGACCTGCTTAAAAGGCCCTGTCTCCCTCTGCCCTCTGAAAAAGCAAGACAAGCAAATTCAGATAGAAAGGTAACAGATATGCAGCACAAGTAGCACTGGAAATGAGAGAAAAGGGGTATTTGTAATTCCACTTCAGCACTCTACTGTAGGGGCAGAGGACTCTCATCAGAGCACAGCAGAGCGTAGGAATATTTTGTAATTTCCAAATGACAGTTCTGTTAGCCAAAGTGTCGTGATGGCAAACACAAACATCGTTGACATGATAGAAATTAAGATTTCTAAATGTTAGATGATTGTCTAGATGAACGAGGAGGAGTATAACGATGTTGCTTTATTATATAACAATACATTTTTATATATTTGGCTCCTAGTCCCCGTTGGCTCGGTGTTCCTCTGGGGTTGCGGTGCTTTGGGCTCCTGCACTGTGAGAAGCCCCCAACTGCAGTGTGCAGTTCAGAGCAGTGCTCAATGTGGGCTGAGTCAAACGTTTCACTTACGGTCAACAACCACATCAAAGGTCACGCTTCAGTGAGGCACAGAGGTACTATTTCTTTTTTTGTTTAATGAATATATTTGACGTTCATGTTATTTGATTTGCCCTATTTTTCATAGTTACAGCACAATGTCCATCCATCCATCCATTATCCAAACCACTTATCCTGCTCTCAGGGTCACGAGGATGCTGGAGCCTATCCCAGCAGTCACTGGACGGCAGGTGGGGAGACACCCTGGAAAGGCTGCCAGGCCATCACAGGGCACAGCACAATGTGTTTAATTTAATTCTATAACTTGTTGCTTTACTGTTATTTCTCTCTTTCAGAGTTCACAATCATAAAGTGTGGCTTGAGATCTAGGAATGCAACGCACCTTCATTGTTGCTCTTACACGGCAACAATAATCAACAAAGCACAGTTTCTGAAGCACCTGACGTAGCATCAGCTTCCAGAGGCCCCTCTAGAGCTAGTCTTTATACTATGCAGGCAATGCTTATATTTCAAATGTACTGGTGTAATATGCTTTCTAGGCTGCAGTGTTCATAATTTAGTACTTCTTGCATTATGTGAGATAGTCATTGCATATTGATATAAATACAGCTTAAACTAGCAGGCTGGAGTTCGAGGATGAATCAACCCCAGTATACACGGATGATGAGTACTTTCCAGTTTGAGATTAACAGGGTCTAAATTAGGAAACATCTGGAACTGGACAACTAGCTGTTCACCTAGGAACATAATGTCTTCTGTAACAAATGTGTACTGTTGTTAACATCCAAATCTTTACTCTTAAATGATAGAAGTTTGGACAGTTTATTTTTTAAAGCAACAAGTTTTTTTTTTAAAAATTATTACTGCAGTTAATTACAGGGGTATTTATTCAGTGGAGACTGCATTTTGAAAAATCTTTTTTTTTAAGAAAAATAAATATCCTATAATGTCAGTATATTAAATCTGAATTTGAACAGTTTTATTAACAGCTTTGTAGAAATTATATTTAGTTGAAGAATGCATTAAATATGAAGCCCTGGGAATGTTTTGTCATCAAGTTGAATAATTTAAAATAAACATAGTGTGCTGCCAGAGCCTAAATGAACGGCAGCTTTTATTTTGACACGGAAGGGAGTTGAGTTTGGTGGTTGTCATGGATAGGCCACGAAGAAGGGGGGGGGGAAATTCATGAAGAAAGATGGCGTGAGCTGCAGATGCGTACTAATTGAGAGCCAACTAGTTGCAATTAAACCAAAATTGGAGCGGGGAGAGCTTCATCTTGCTGGCCGTCAACAGGGATGCCACTGGTGGGCCAATTAATCCTTTTTTGTCGTTAGAATTCATTGCTAGTTAGCATTCTGGTATTAGGCTAATGTTAAAACGGTTAGCTAATCACTCAGATTGCCTTGCTGTGTAGTTTCTCATGTGTAGTTCAGTTAGCTGGAGGTTAGCCATGTTCTGTGCAATTAAGTGAATGTGTATTGTTATATATCGATTTAATTTGGTAAAGGATGTAGAATATGAGTGAGATTCATTTTGTTCATACCCCTAAAAAGAATGATTAAGTAAAAAAATGAGGTTTATTTTTCTTTACTTGTGGAATGGAATTAGCAGTAATGGCAGCATTATCCCCACCCCCCCGTATTGTAAAGGTTTTCAACCTAAGAACACAATCATCAAAAAGCTTGACAGTTAAAATAATTCAATGAAACAAGACTAAAGAAGATTGCTGTTTGAGTTGTTCCATACATTCCCTGTGGTTGGCTAACATCTTTTTCAAGTTTGTGCAGGAGCTGAAGCAAATTCCCCAAAATAACTTGACACATAGTGAGATTAAACAGAAATAAGTACGTTTTCTATAAACTACTGACTACTCTTACCTGGTTTTGCAGATTTGCCACATACCTTGTTAAATCTAACAGGAGACCTCAGTGAATTGGTTTTTTTGGTTCAGTATATTTGATATGTACATATGACATGAGTTAGAAAACCAAACTTAATATCTCTTCTGATCCTTGTTTGTTAATGTTAAGGGACAATTTACAATATTGACATTTGTGTATAAGTTATGTATACAAGAAGTGTAAGATGACCTTGAGTATGGCCTTTTAATGAATAATCTTAATTCTGACAAAGAAAAATGTCATCAATGTCTTCCTTATGGGGCGGCAAGGCTGGATTAGTACCCCCAGGGGCCCCTGGGCACTGAAGCTCATTACCCCACCTCACACACACACGCACACGCACACGCACACGCACACACGCACACCCCATGCCCCAGCCATTAAACCCCACCTTAATTATTTTGAGCTTCAGTCAAACTGGCATGTCACATCCACCAGACCATAATCACACACCTATTGGTCAAAGGCTGACTAACCAGTCCAGTTGAGCAGGTATGCCTGTACAGTTCAATAGACCAAGTACTGCCATTTCACTCACAAATCACAAGACAAGGAAACAATGGATTAAATCATCCCAAGGCAGTGTATGACTCTAGACTATGGCAATATTTGTGTTCATGGAAAACCACCCGAGCAGAAAGCACACCAGTTATTACTGATACATAATAATGTGACTGACTAGGAGTAGGCTTACAACAATGTCATCCTAAGGTAATCACAGAGCATAGCTGAATGCAGGTTTTGAAATAAGGCTCACTAAGTGAGCTAGGCAACTTCACCCAGAACTGTAAAAAACAACATATAATGAACTTGACAAACTGACTCCAATATAGCAGCATCACACCACAGTGATGCAATCCACATGTTATGCAAACAGCATCTCAAATAAACTCCTCCACAAAATATGCAGCAACACAAAATCACAACAGATAATACTGCTCAATGCACAGACAACATAATCAAATGGTTCTTACCTTTAGAAGTTCTTCTTTCTTGACTTTTTCTTTGCAAATTCTGTGATGAAGTCCTCAAAATCCTGCCACTGCAAATGAGCTTGAAGTAATGTTACTTTCCACTGTTTGGTGGAAAGTAACATTAACCCCGTCTTTGTCCATTTTTTCTCCTGTTTTCCCCATCTTGTTGTACCCCTAGCAGAGGCAGTGTGTTGCTGCTGGAGCTAAAGACTTCCAGGCTAACGTTTTTGTTGCTAGCTAGCTGAGGCTGTGTATTGCTGCAACCAATGGTAGACGCTTCCAGGCTATAGTTACTAGTTGCTTGCTCGACATCCCTCATTGGAATGCCCTCTTCTTCACTTTGTTTAGCTTAAAAAAAAAACTACTTCTTAGCACATTTTTTATTGCGGCCTCTTCTTTCACTTAATTTTCTTTCTTCTGGCAGCCCCGCTGGGCTTTTGGTTAATGCCATCCATTTTCTGCTGCTTGGCAATTTTTCCTGCGCACTTCTCACTGATACAACCTAACTGATAGTGGGTCAGGTAAAAATGAATTTCACTGTTTTTAACCTTGACTTGGCTTAAGAAAAACTGATCTTGAATCTGTGCAGTGTAAGCCACCTGCTCTCTATGCCCACCCACCTTGACCGTTAGCCAATCTATACAGTGTATTGCCGCTTGCTCACCAGTCACCACTTGCCCAGCCATCTCACCAATATAATAATCAGTCATGAGACTTAATTTTCTTGGAAACAACTTTTTATTTCATTCTAATTGGATAACTATCAAGAGAGTGGGTCAAGCTTTGTGTCATATATCTGTAGAGCCTGGCATAAACCCCCCCCCCAAAACAAACAAACAAAAAACGCATACATTTTTTTCTCCCATCGCAGAGGGCCCTTTTACGCGTAGGGGCCCCTGGTCACATGCCCAGGTCGCCCATATGGTAGATCCGGTGTAGCGGGGTGGCATGGCTCCGGAGGTAGAGCCGGTTGTCTAATAATCGGAAGGCTGCTGGTCCGATCCCCGGCTCCTGCAGAGAGCATGTCGAATTGTCCTTGAGCAAGAAACTGAACCCCAAACTGCCCCTGATGAGCAGGTTGGTCCCTTGCATGGCAGCCTCCACCATCAGTGTGTGAATGGGTGGATGTGAGGCATGCACTTTGAGTGGTCGGTAGACTAGAAAAGCGCTTTATAAATAAAGTCCATTTACCATTTCCTGGGATTTGACTATTGTATATGATATAAAACTAAGTACCAGATATGTACCTGTAACCAGGTTAAAATTAATGTTTTTATTTTATTTTGTTTGAGTGTGAAATATCACCAAATCCTGTCTGTGTGCTGTTATTTGTGTTTACTACATTTTATTTTATGTCATTATTTACTTTCATGTATGTTTTCCAACGACCGTCATATACATGTACTGTCGCTTTAAGAGAGAGGTCTTGTGGGTACACGGAAGAGGGAACGCGGGAGAGGCCATTTTTGTTTTATGGGAGGAGTCTCAAGCAGCAATCGAGCCGAGCCACACGTGTTTCTTACCGTAGGACAGTTTTGCTGGTTGAGGAGAACGTAACCTTGAGTATCCCTGTAAGAAGATACTGCAAGCTGTGGGATAAAATACTTGTTTATCCTTTCTTACATCGGAGTCCCGTGGACGGTTTCTCCTTCTAACGCACACGAGTGGAGTCCGGGCAGTGGTTGAACTTCGACCCCCACGTCCGTAAGAAACACCGCTCCCGCTGGAGGACTGGACGGTTGTCGAAGGGTTTGAAACCAAAATAAATGGCAAGGTGGGCCAAATAGAGTCCTGTGTGTCCCCGCTCCTTCCTTGATCATGATGATGATGATGATGATGATGATGAGAGACTGAGGGCCCCCCACAACACCTGGGGCCCCACCCAACTAGAACACAACGCAGAGCTAATGATGAGAGTGACGGGCATGCAGCAGGCTGACCAGCATAGAACAGCATAGGACTGCCCCCGTTACATTGGTGCCGTGACCCTCCTGGATTCTGAGAGTGACATCAGTTGCTCGCCGCGGGAGGCTGCTGTCGTCATCAAGCCCCAGACGCCCTCAGGTATTTCTATAGACTGTACACTCATGTTACAGTGGACTGGAGTTGAGCTGTGTGGACACTGGACAGTCATAGCTGTGGTTACCATGGACTGGGCTTGTGAACAGGACATTTGTATATACTGAAGGAAGAAAAACACACGAAAAAAAAGGAAAAAAAGGTTAATGTTGATGTGATTGAAGGACTCGTGTGAATAATCTATTGATCTAAACTACTGGATATGTGCTATTGGTGAATTTGTTGATTGTGTGTGATTGTTTCAATCTCTTAGTGATTTCTAGATTCAATTATTTAAATGAATTGAGCTTTTCACTTTTTTATTTTATTTTTTATTTTTATCTGAGTGTTAGAGGTAGGAACATGGCAGAGGGTGGTTCGTACGTAGGTGGGGGTAACATTGCTGATCAGGATCTTTTGGATCGCCAGTGTGCTATGGAGAGGGGGTACCAGTTAGATGTGGGTGGGGGTTTACGGCTAGGTGTAGGTAGGAGTTTCGGGCAGCTCTTAGAGGGCGGGGAACCAGACACCAGAGCACCAGGACCTAGAGACCCGACCACATTTGGCACTCCTCAGTTCACCTCCACACGCTACGTAGAACGGGCCAGGCCAGGTATCAGCGAAGGGGCTGTGCTGGGTAACAGCGAGCAGCCAGTGGGTGAGTTAGCCATGCTCATTACTCGGTTAGCAGAGAAGATAGGAGAGTCAATCACTGCTAAGCTGCAGGAAACACAAATGCTTAGAAACACACACACAGCCAGTGCTAGGTCTGCTGAACAGTGTTCGGAGACAGTGCCTAGTGTTAGAGTAGTAATGCAGACAGACGCTAGGGAGCCTCCTATTTTCAGGGGCGACAGCTCTGATAAGTTTACAGTTCATGAGTGGGAGAGCCTTATGACTTTGTATTTGAGGAAGCGAGCCATTCCAGTTAGTGAGCAGTCACATGAGATTCTAGCTAAGCTTATGGGGAAAGCAAGGGACGTGGTGAGGATAAAGCTGCGCAACACATCTGTCGACCACATAGCGAACCCCCACATTATTTTTGATGTACTGAAGCAACACTTTAGTGACCTCACATACTCGAGCATGCCCCTGGCGGACTTTTACAGTACGCTGCCCAAGCCAGGTGAGGACGCTATGGAGTATTGGATTAGGCTTAATAAAACAGTGGAGGTGGCTGACGAATGCTTGAAGTGGCAGGGCCGTAGTATTGAAGAGCCAAGCCACGAGGTAAGCATGATGTTTATCAAACACCGTCCAGATCAGTCTCTTGCCAATGTTTTTAAGTTCAAGTCCGCAGGGAAATGGTCTGCTAGCGAGATCCAGGAGAGGCTTGATGAGCACATGCTGGAGAGGAAGTCCCATGTTGCTGCAGGTGGACAACGTGAAGCAGGCGCGGTAGAGCGTAGGTTCCATTCACAGGTTCATGTCCCTGTAGTCGACATGGCTCCCGACTTGAACACGACCGTGCCGGTGGTGCCATCTCCCGTCCCGGCTCATGCGTCATCTCCTATACCATTTTGTGCAAGGTCTCCTACACCATCTCCCGCACCGTCTCCCGCACCTGTCTCTGGCGGTGATGACTATATGAGGAGTTTGGTGAGCTTGCTAGACCGTTTGGTCACAATGCAGACTCAGGTTCCAGTTAGCGCTGCAGTCCGGACACCGACGCTGACTCAACCGCCAGCTAACGCCGCAGGGCGGGTGCCAGACGCACCACAGAGGTTGTGCAGGGTTTGTAAGTCTCCGGATCAGTCCACATTTTCCCACTGCAGCCGGGAGAACCGATGTATAAACTGTTTGTCTCCTGGTCATTGGAAGAGGGACTGTCCTCACCCTCAGCCGCCCAACCAGCTCCGTTCTCAGCCTGGTGGAAGAGCTGGTCGTCAGTCTCATCACTTGGAGACTCGCCTAGATCTGAGTGGGCAGAAGCGGAAGAGTTCATTCCGTCTAGTCTGGTAGTCAGTCCTGTGGGGGCCACTGCTCAGTCTCCACCCAACACACACGCACCACCCAACACACATGCACCACACATAGAGGCATCACCCTCACTCGATGTAGGTGTTATATCTCACACTGATTCGCACACAGGGGCACCACACTCACTCGATACAGATGTTGCAGCGCGCACCGTCTCACGCACACAAGTAGAGAGCGATGGTCGGGTTAGGACATGCACAGGGAGGGTGGTGAGGTCAGTGAACAGGTTAATAGAATCTATGGCTCAGATGCCATTTCTACGGAATGTGAGGGTTTGAACTTTGATGGAGGTTGGAGTCATTCAAACTAGTTTAATGTGAGTTATTAGGTGTCTATCAGACAGGGTTGTTTTGGGCCAAGTGCATGGTGTGGCGTATCAGGCGTCACATTGATCTAAGGGAATTCTGAGACTTGATCAACCTCATTATTTTCTGGACCTCGTAACCGAGGTAGCTCCTAAGTTGACTGGAGGACTAGGTCCTTCTTTTCACTTGTGCCAGTAGTCAGTGATGGACTTTTCCTTTCCTCTTTCTCTTTTTATCCTGCTGTCAGGATGTTGGTGAATTTCAGGAGGGGTGAATGTAACCAGGTTAAAATTAATGTTTTTATTTTATTTTGTTTGAGTATGAAATATCACCAAATCCTGTCTGTGTGCTGTTATTTGTGTTTACTACATTTTATTTTATGTCATTATTTACTTTCATGTATGTTTTCCAACGACCGTCATATACATGTACTGTCGCTTTAAGAGAGAGGTCTTGTGGGTACACGGAAGAGGGAACGCGGGAGAGGCCATTTTTGTTTTGTGGGAGGAGTCTCAAGCAGCAATCGAGCCGAGCCACACGTGTTTCTTACCGTAGGACAGTTTTGCTGGTTGAGGAGATAGTAACCTTGAGTATCCCTGTAAGAAGATACTGCAAGCTGTGGGATAAAATACTTGTTTATCCTTTCTTACATCGGAGTCCCGTGGACGGTTTCTCCTTCTAACGCACACGAGTGGAGTCCGGGCAGTGGTTGAACTTCGACCCCCACGTCCGTAAGAAACACCGCTCCCGCTGGAGGACTGGACGGTTGTCGAAGGGTTTGAAACCAAAATAAATGGCAAGGTGGGCCAAATAGAGTCCTGTGTGTCCCCGCTCCTTCCTTGATCATGATGATGATGATGATGATGATGAGAGACTGAGGGCCCCCCACAACACCTGGGGCCCCACACAACTAGAACACAACGCAGAGCTACTGATGAGAGTGACGGGCGTGCAGCAGGCTGACCAGCATAGAACAGCATAGGACTGCCCCCGTTACATACCGTAAGAAAAACCAACTGACTTAGAGCAACAATTTAACTTTATTGCACATTAAAAATAGCAGTAAAAATATTTTTGGATCTATCAACACACAGAGGTGGATCAAGGTCAAGGTGCTCTTAATTGTTCAGTGCTACATCACAAATAGTAATAAGTATCAATATATAAAAATAGTTGACATGTTAACACACAGTATAGAAATAGAAATAGCAAGATTTCTTATATATGTAATGCATAGTTTAAAAAGTCAGCGCTGCAGTCCATATTAAGTAATGCATGCTGTGGTAGAAAGGAGAAGACATCAGGAAGAGCACAGATGATAAGGTTGAACACTGATATGGCTACAAGTGTTATTTTCAATAAAAACATTTAACATATTGACAAAATCTATCAGCCATCACATAGATTATGATAGCCTTGGCCGGTTGATGGGCTCAACAAAACAAAGAAATCCTGTAAAGGTCAATTTCAACAATGGAGAAAATGTCAGGCATGGATACTTCACCGTTTTTGGAGTTGGGCTTTAAGGCCCCTAGCAATACTGTGCAAAAAATACTGTTTACTGTGGGGATGAAATGAACGCCATCACACAAAAATAGCCCAGGAGTGATGGCAGGTAATGCGGTGTGGAGGGCAGTGATGACATGCAGGTGATGCAGGTCGAAGCTGGATGCTGGTGACCTCCTCAGGTCATTCAACTGCAGTGGATGAGGAGGACATCTGGTATTGCTCTGGTCAGAGAAGGGTCTTCCCTTCAGAACAACCCAGATGTCATCCACACTAAGGTTGGTCATGGTCGCCACAACTCTCTAAGCCTCACGCTGGACTGATGATCCAGACCTTCGCTGTGGATGGAAAATACATCGCAGTAGTGACTGATGTATCCTGATGCATGGTAGTGACAGAAATTAAAGGTTGGAAAACCCTGACTAGCTTGCTCTGCAGTGTTCTCCATTTTTAGAAATACCGAATAGAATATCATCCAAATCAGTCTGCTATAGTGTCTTATGATAATCAGAGAAAAAAAATAGTACTCACTTGTGTGGTATTGTGTAGGTCCTAGGTTCCCAATTGGTGTGCCATGAGGCAAGTACAGGTGTGCTGTGGGATTTTGTGAAACCATGCATTATTATTGCAATATACAGCTAAAAGGTTATTAATTTTTAATTTTCTGTCAATATTTTGTACACACTAATTTCCCAATACAGAGACAAATTATCCGCCTAAAAATAATTTCTTTAAAAACCTTGCGTCAAAGGAGGCAAAGGAGTTTTTCCAGTGGGGCGCTTGACAATTGGGGTCACTGCAACACAAAATATAAATAACCCCAGCCCCCACTTACAAAAAAATAACCAAGTGCTGTGTGTCTGACTGGCCCAGGCGAGTGGGCTTCCGGCCCACTGCGGTTGGATATTAAATCTGTCAGCCTCTCGCTCCGTTCCAACGTTTCCTGGGCCCCGCCCCTTTCCCGTCTCTGTTAAGTTGCGACATTTGGATAAATAGTGGAGCAAGATGGACAAACAAAAAGAGAAAAAAAATAAACAGAAGGTGGAGCTGAAAAGCGGAGAGAGAAGAGGTTGAATTCCTTTGAGGCTGATGCAGTCAATTGTTTTAAAATAACAAAGTATTCATTTGGCGCCATTTCCTGTCAATCATCTCAGCCTGGTGAACCTGAAGGCACTGGCAACAGAGAGCAGAGACAGCAGCCCAGCGAGCCCAGCGATAGCGGCTCAACTGTTAGTCAAAGTTTTGCAGCTAAAGTGGTAAGACAGAAGACAATATGATTAAGCAATGTTTGGGTTTGGCTAGCTGGCTATTTAGCTATATTGAGTGCCTTTTATTGAAACAAGTGCTCATCAATGCCACGTTTGGTGAACCGACTAATCACAGCCTGGATGGGACGGGACATTAAAAAAAAAGGTTGACGTGCTGCAGCGAACTTTCGAAATGTTGAATCAATCAATCAATCAAGCTGCATTTTAGCCCTGTGATGGTCCGTACAATTTGAAATGTGTAGCGGCCCAAGCGATTGCCAGAGGACATGAGAGAGAGAAAAAAGAAAACACACAACACAGATAAATAAAAAATACACACCCAGCAGACAAATAGCAACAACCATCCACCCCTCCCCGATACCCAGGTCCCCATCCCCAAACGATGGAGACAGCAGGTAAATCACTTTTGTAGCTTCAGTGCAGAGGTGCACACCTCCTAACTACAGTACTCGACCATAGCACCAATAACTCCGCAGCTCAATTGTATGAGTAAAGAGAACAAGTAAACCCAATATAAGGATGGTTCACCTTTAAGAAAGTTGGTATAAATATATATATATATATATATATATATATATATATATATATATATATATATATATATATATATATATGTAAACTACTAATAAGACACGTTAGTCCCTAGCTAACAGGTCTGACCCTTTAGCCGAGCGGTTAGTGATGTCGCCTTGTGGTGCAATACACGCCATATCGAATCCCGCACCGGACTAAAAAATAACCGGTTACATAGATATACATTTACACACACACACACACACACACACACACACATATATATATATATACAGATACAAGTACATATATGTACATATACACATACGCATATGTTCATACACACACACATACATACACCCGCATAGAAAATAAAAAATCTTTCAAAGTGCAACAAAACACATCCGAACCATGGAAATAAACATAGGTAATTTGTGGAGATTGCAGGAAAAAAAGAGACGGACAATTTCTCTCACTGACTACACGAACGCCGTGTGTGTCTTTTATTTGTCTATACCAAAACCAACAGCCCGGGTAACAAGGCGCTGCCCCAACCAATCATCCTCGTAGCTCACCCTGTTAACCCGGAAACACTTTCTTAAAGCGACCGCTACATATTAAAGACAAGCCGGTGCACAGGACGCTGGTGTCATGTCTGACGTGCCACAAATTGAAAATAAACAAAACACAAAGGAAACAGCACAGACGCCAACCTAGAACAACAGTGGCGAGTAAATCAGAGTCAATGACGTGCGCCGAACGTGCCGCGGGGGCCTCATAAAGTTATTTGGCATATTCCAGTGAGATTTGGTAAGAAAAGTCCTTACAGTTTCAAGTGCAACGTATAACACCACTGAACCCGGGTCAGTGAACCTGTCAGTCATCTTCCGTCATATGCTGATCCTGACTAGGAAGCCCCGAAGTGACGCTTGGCGTAATCCGGTGCTGCCTTGGGGCCATGAGTGACGATGAGTCTCGCTGGGTAGAGCAAGCTGGACCTTCCTGACCTGAGTAAAATCCCCCCTGCGTTTCACCACGGTCGGCGGATAGTCGGGTAAGAGTTGGATTTGCGGACGCTGGCATTTTAAATTCTTTATTTCGGCAGCTTTATTAGTGGATTTGAGGAAATGTAAGTCTGGGGTGGATCCAAATACACACAAAACATTCAATCTTTCTCTGTGATCTTGCTTAAAAACACCAGAAAGGTAAAACAAAAGTTACAAGGAGAATTTGAAAGTGACTTCAGGCATCTCTTGGGGGAAACTGATGGTCCTTTGAAAATTCATGAAGAGATTGATAAAACGACTCCCTTCTCGCAAACATCTATATTCATCCTCTGGTAGCTGGAGCATTTGTTCTGAAGGGAAGAATGAGAGATGTTGTGTTTTTTGTTTGTTTGTTTTTGTTTTTGTTTAAAAAAAGTGTTTGCAAGATACAATGATGGGGTAATGTATCTGTAGTTGTGGCTTTGTATCCTGTCTGTGTGCCGTAAATCCTTTTGGCAGATTTGGGGAATCTGACCTGGAGACAAGCATTTGAAATCAATATAAAGAGAGATACAGTCTTCTTGATGATGGCTTCATTTGCTTATACTGGTCATACAGAGGCGTCAAACTGAAGAGAGATTGAGTGAAAAACTTCTTGAAGCTTTAATTTCAGAACATTATAAAGCCAATAAAAGCCTATCCAGGGACACCACCGAGCCATTGGTTCAGATTTGTGGACGACACCTGGGTTAAAATTAAATCTCCGGATGCACCACATTTCACCAACCACATTAATTCTGTGGACAACCGCATCAAGTTCACCAGGGAGGATATGAAAACCGACAGGTTAGCCTTCTTAGACTGTGAAATTGCAATTGATGATGGGGGCATTTGATTGTTGATGTTTACCATAAACCAATACGTAATGATCAGTACTTAAGATTTGACTCTCATCGTCCACTGGAACACAAACTAGGAGTCATCAGGATGCTGTATCACCGAGCTGACAATGTCCCCACCGACACAGCGGCTGGGGAAGGGGAGAAATCCCACATTAAACAGGCCCTGGTTAAGTGTGGTTATACTAACTGAGCGTTTGTCAAAGCCAAACAGTGCCGAAACAATGCACCAGCCAATCGAAGGGAGAAGAAGGACATCAGCTGCCTAAGCGTAAAACCAGTGGCGATTCCATATGTGGCGGGAGTGTTGGAAAAGTTGAGACGTGTATTTTCAAAACACCGCATCTCAGTTGCTTTCAAACCCCAAAACATGCTGCATCACAAGTTGGTCTACACCAAGGATTGGGTCCCCCGGCACAAAAAGCAATGTAGTGTACGCTGTTAAGTGTCAGGAGGATTGCTGTGACTTAAACATTGGGGAAACTAAACAGATGCTGGCCAAGAGAATGGCACAACACAGGAGAGCTAACAAGTCAGGCCAGGACTGCGCAGTCTACATCCATCTACAGGCCAGTGGCCACTCTTTCAAGGATGAGGATGTGCACATCCTTGATAGGTTGGAACGCTGGTTTGAGCGGGGAGTCAAAGAGGATATCTATGTTAAGAAGGAATGACCATCCCTGAACTGGGGGGGGGGGGGGGCTAAGAGCACATCTGTCGCCATCTTACAATGCTGTGATTGCAAACATTCCCAAATCCTCTGTGACTAGTATACATGGCCATTGAAACTCTAGTTAATGGTCACACCCATATTTACATATGAAACTGGTCGCTGATTTTGGTCGTTATGCCACATTGTTTATAAGGGTGGGATACCTGCAGTCAGTTTAGACTGAAGAGGTCACTTAGTTGAGTGATGAGACGTATCTGTCAATAAATGTTGTATCCAGATGAACTGATTCAACCTTCTTTGATTTTCTTAACTGGATTATCGAGCAAGACAAAAACCCTTTTTGTTATCGCCTAATTGGGGTTCAGAAGGAACATAACATTCTAAAAACATGTTCACTATCCCATCTTTTTTTAAAACTGAAAACACAGACAGCATCCTATTAACCAAAACAAAGGGGAGTATAACAGAACAAAGTCTGCAAACACACATTTCTCCCCTTAAATTAACCCAGGCTGCACACAACCATAACATACAACTTCAACATAAGACACAACTGTGGGCAACACAAAACAAACATTCCAGTGAAGACAAAAAAAAAGTGCCTTGAGTATTAAAGTAACTCTGAATCTACCAATTTATTATACCAGGTGCCAGTACATATTAAGTCAGATATTCAGAATCAGAATCATGTTTACTGGCCATGTAGGTTTGCACAAACATGGAATTTGACTCCAGTTTTGTGGCTCTCTCAGTGTACTTAATATATAATAACAACACTACAACATAACAATCTTTAGATATATACACAAGGATTGACTTATACAGGAGAAATAAGCGGTGATAAAGTGCAATGATGCAGAGAATATATCAGAGATGCTCAAATAGATGTTAGCAGGTTACTTACACTACCGTTCAAAAGTTTGGGATCACCCAAACAATTTTGTGTTTTCCATGAAAAGTCACACTTATTCACCACCATATGTTGTGAAATGAATAGAAAATAGAGTCAAGACATTGACAAGGTTAGAAATAATGATTTGTATTTGAAATAAGATTTTTTTTACATCAAACTTTGCTTTCGTTAAAGAATCCTCCATTTGCAGCAATTACAGCATTGCAGACCTTTGGCATTCTAGCTGTTAATTTGTTGAGGTAATCTGGAGAAATTGCACCCCACGCTTCCAGAAGCAGCTCCCACAAGTTGGATTGGTTGGATGGGCACTTCTTTGAGCAGATTGAGTTTCTGGAGCATCACATTTGTGGGGTCAATTAAACGCTCAAAATGGCCAGAAAAAGAGAACTTTCATCTGAAACTCGACAGTCTATTCTTGTTCTTAGAAATGAAGGCTATTCCATGCGAGAAATTGCTAAGAAATTGAAGATTTCCTACACCGGTGTGTACTACTCCCTTCAGAGGACAGCACAAACAGGCTCTAACCAGAGTAGAAAAAGAAGTGGGAGGCCGCGTTGCACAACTGAGCAAGAAGATAAGTACATTAGAGTCTCTAGTTTGAGAAACAGACGCCTCACAGGTCCCCAACTGGCATCTTCATTAAATAGTACCTGTTAGAGCCTGTTTGTGCTGTCCTCTGAAGGGAGTAGTACACACCGGTGTAGGAAATCTTCAATTTCTTAGCAATTTCTCGCATGGAATAGCCTTCATTTCTAAGAACAAGAATAGACTGTCGAGTTTCAGATGAAAGTTCTCTTTTTCTGGCCATTTTGAGCGTTTAATTGACCCCACAAATGTGATGCTCCAGAAACTCAATCTGCTCAAAGAAGTGCCCATCCAACCAATCCAACTTGTGGGAGCTGCTTCTGGAAGCGTGGGGTGCAATTTCTCCAGATTACCTCAACAAATTAACAGCTAGAATGCCAAAGGTCTGCAATGCTGTAATTGCTGCAAATGGAGGATTCTTTAACGAAAGCAAAGTTTGATGTAAAAAAAATCTTATTTCAAATAAAAATCATTATTTCTAACCTTGTCAATGTCTTGACTCTATTTTCTATTCATTTCACAACATATGGTGGTGAATAAGTGTGACTTTTCATGGAAAACACGAAATTGTTTGGGTGATCCCAAACTTTTGAACGGTAGTGTACATATATGCCTGAGGTAGATGGACATGACAGAGCGTACCAGTATATGTACAATGTACAGTACAGTATATACAAAATGGTTGGATTTATTTGACAGTGTTAAGTGTTCATTTGAATGACAGCCCATGGAAAGAAACTGTTTTTATATCTGTTTTTTTTGGGGTACAGTGCTCTGTAGTCCCTACCAGAGGGATGGCATTGGAATAGGTTGTGACCAGGGTGTCATGGGTCTTCAGTGATGTTGCCTGCCTGTTTCCTGAATCTGGAGGCGTATAAGTCCTGAGTGGAGGGCAGGTTGGCACCAATGATTTTCTCTGCAGACTTAACTGTCGGTTGTAGTCTGTCCCTGTCCCGTTTGGTGGCTGATCCAAACCAGACAGTGATGGATGTGCAGAGGACAGACTGGATTATTGCAGCGTCGAACTGAATCAGCAATTCCTGAGGCAGGTTGAACTTCCTGAGCAGCCGGAGAAAGTACATCCTCTGCTGGGCCTTTTTGATGATTTTGTCTATGTTGGATGCCTACCTTAGTCCTGGGAGACTGTGGAGCCCAGAAATCTGTAGGTTTTTACCACAGACACCCTGCTGTTGAGTATGGTGAGGGAGGCAGTGTTGGGCAGCTTCGCCTGAAGTCCACTGTCATCTCCACAGTTTTGAGCATGTTTGAGGTTGTTATGGCTGCACCAAAGCGCCAGCTGTTCAACCTCCCATCTATATGCAGACTCGTCACCATCCCGGATAAGGCTAGTGATGGTTGTGTTATCCACAAACTTCAGGAGTTTAACAGACGGGTCACCTGAGGTGCAGTCACTTGTGTTGAGGGAGAAGAGTAGAGGGGAGAGCACACATCCCTGGGTGGTGCCAGCGGTGATTGTCTGGGTGCTGGATGTGGTTTTCCCCAGCCTCACCTGCTGCTTCCTGTCTGTCAGGAAGTTTTTAATCTACTGGTAGATGGGGGCTGGTACAGTGAGCTGGGTTAGTTTGGAGTGGAGGATATCTGGGATGGTGGTGTTGAACACTGAGCTGAAGTCCACAAACAGGACCCTTGCTTATGTCCCTGGGGAGTCGATGTGTTGGAAGATGTACTGCAATCCCATGTTGCAATCCCATCCTCCACTGACCTGTTTGCTCGGTAGGAAAACTGCAAGGGATCAAGCAGGGGGCCTGTAAATTTCCTTTAGGTGGCCCAGCACCAGTATATCATGACCACAGATGTTGGGGCAATGGGTGGGCCTTTAGTTATTTAATCCTGTGATATGGGATTTTCTCGGGTGCTGTGATTATTGTGGAGCTCTTGAAGCAGGAGGGAACTTCACACAGCTCCAGTGATCTGTTGAAGATCAGTGTGAAAATGGGGGCCAGCTGGTCAGCATAGACTTTCAGACAGGAGGGTGACACGCCATCCAGGTTCGGTGCTTTCCTGGTCTTCTGTCTCTGGAAGAGCTGGCGCACATCCTTAACACAGATCCTGAGTGCGGGTAGGGGGGTCGGTGGAGAAGGGAGAGGGGCTGGCAGGGGGTACAGTTGGTTGTGTGTTGTGGCCGGAGAGGGTGAGGGGTGTGAAATTTTGCTTTTTTTTTTTTACCTTGTTTCAATGTTATATCCTTCCCTCAATCCGATGTGTGACTAATGCCTTTTCTTGTCCATACTCCTGTGTATGTGAAAGGTGTGATGTGAGTCTCCCCTGTGTGCATATGTAGTCTGTCCTGTCAGGTCTGCGTGGTGATGTTGGTCACCACCTGGACACTGCTTGGCATCATCTTCATCATATTCTTCATATATATTATAATTCCGTTATACTTCTGTTATCTTCTTTCAACGTTGTATTCTGTAAATTGTGTTTTATTCTGTATAGACAACATCTATTAGCACATCTGTTCGTCTTGGAAGAGAGATCCCTCCTCTGTTGGTCTCCCTGAGGTTTTTCACAAAAAGATGTCGCGAGGAGCAGGAGGAAGAGAATTTAGCTCAAGTTCAGCCATTATTCTCAGCCCAAACTCCTCCTGCACCAGTTTCTCAACAAGTGCGAAGTACTAATGGCACAAACATACTAGCTGCTAATTTAGCCCTTTCCCCATCAGCATCTGTACCGTGGAAAGACTTTTATTCAACTCACTTGGATAAAAACTGGCATCAGGGCATCAGTGATGACATACAGACTGAACTCTTTGTCCCTGCTCTCCTCTGAAAGAGAACTGACTGTATCATTGGACTATAATGAAACAATTTCAGTGTTCAACACCAACACTGTCATCCCTGCTGTAATCGTCAAAAGTAAGCTAATCCACTATTTAAGCATAGCGCCCATTTCAATATTATTATTACTGGGCATCGTTTATGTCGGGTGTACAGTTGGATTTTATGCTGATGTTAGTGCATTTGCTGTGTGTGTGTGTGTGTGTATGTGTGTGTGTGTGTGTGTGTGTGTGCTGCATGTGTGTGGTTTATGTGGCTGGTTTATGTGGTTTATTTCAAGTGTGAGCTTTAACGTTACTGAACATGTTGATGCCTGTGTACCTCTGGCTCTACGCTTGATTAATGATGCTGTTGTGTGTTGTGTCTGTCAGCTGTGTGTGTGTGTGTGTGTGTGTGTGGACTGATGGTGAGCTCTGTATTAGTGTTAGAGTAGCCTAGAGTATCCATCCATTATGCCTGTACGTGCCGGTATTAAGGGCTGGTGTGCGTCGATGTGGCAGGGGTGGTGAAGTATACATAGGCTGGTTGTGGTGGGCTGGTCTGGGTTACAAAGTCCAGGGCCATTTTTTAGTCCGAGTCTGTCCCTGTCAATCTCTGACCCCCCCTACATGACAGCATCCAACATTACCCATCTACCTTCTTGATGAACATAATGTTTAAGTACTTGAAAGTCTATTTTCTTCTTTTTTTAGGGAAATCCCGCCCCCCCCTTTTTTTTTCTCCCTGGTTGTACTTGGCCAATTACCCCACTCTTCTGAGCAGTCCCGGTCGCTGCTCCACCCCCTTTGCTGATCCGGGGAGGGATGCAGACTACCACATGTCTCCTCCGATACATGTGGAGTCACCAGCCACTTCTTTTCACCTGACAGTGAGGAGTTTCGCCAGGGGTACGTAGCACGTGGGAAGATCATGCTATTCCCTTCAGTTCCCCCTCCCCCCTGAACAGGCGCCCTGACCCATGAGAGGAGGCGCTAGTGCAGCAACCAGGACACATAACCACAACTGGCTCCCCACCCGCAGACACGGCCAATTGTGTCTCTAGGGACATCGGAGATAACAGGGATTCGAATGGCCGATCCCCGTGTTGGTAGGCAACAGAATAGACCACCACGCCACCCAGACGCCCGTCTATTTTCTTCTTAATCTACATGATCACACCTCTTTTCTTACTGGAATACGTACTACAATAAAGTAGTTACCCACCCAATCTCTTTTTTATTTAACGGATTCCTCATCATTCAGATGGGTCTCCTGAATGAAAGTAATAGCTGCCTTTTTTTGTATGCATGCTCAATAATCCAGGTAAGGAAATCACAGAAAGTTGAATCAGTTCATCTGGACACAACGTTTATTGAGAGAAACGTTTCATGACTCATCTAAGTGACCTCTTCAGTCTCAATTGACAGCAGGTATCCCCACCCTTATAAAACAGTACAGTGGCATAACGACCGAAAAATGGGTGGGGGTGGGGGGTGATTGCGGATAAGATTGTCATGTCCCTATAATAATTTTCACATCATGTAAATCTGACATATCATGCACTTGTTTTAAAATCTTTGTAGGTATTGGTTGTTGTTTAAAATCCAATAAAATATCTTTGAAAAAAAAAGGATGAGGATGTGCACATCCTTGATAGGGAGGAACGCTTGTTTGAACGGGGACTCAAAGAGGCCATCTATGTGAAGAGGGAACGACCAACCCTGAACCAAGAGGGGTGGGGGGCTAAGAGTACATCTTTCTTCATCTTACAATGCTGTGATTGCGACCATTCCCCAATCCTCTGTGAAGAGTACACATGGCCATTGTAACTAGTTAATGGTCACGGTAATTTGCATACGTAACTGATCGTTGGTTTCGGTCGTTATGCCACTGTATTGTTTATAAGGGTGGGGATACCCGCAGTCAATTGAGACTGAAGAGGTCACTTAGATGAGTCATGAAACGTTTCTCTCAATAAACGTAGTGTCCAGACGAACTGATTCAACCTTGTGATCTATCTTTTTTGTTTCAAAAACCTAATAATCTTTTTCCTTTTAATAACATTGTTGCAACCTGCTATATCCCATGATACTATTTTGAATACAGTCATAAGATAGTGTTGACTAATTTAATGTAAATCGGAAACCACCCCACCTCAGTCTTGCCTGCTCTGTCCATATTAAATTCTGATTGGTTTCTGGGTTAGATTCAGTGGCTAGTATAGTCTGTTGGATTAGACAAACATAGAACAAGTAAAACAGAAAAACACACAGTGAACAGGTGGGCATAACAGCCCACGGAAAAACTCACCTTCCGCACGTCAGCAGCACTTGATGATCCCATTTATGGCTCACTTACTGACTCACCCTTCCCCACCCCTCACTTTACACTTGGAAAAAATAAAGTCGTATAGTTCCAACTTGCAACTTCCAGTGTATAGTTACATCACTTTAGGTTACTCATAAAACAAGTCACGTAAGAACTAATACAGGCGTCTTTATGCTCAATAATCCAGGTAAGGAAATCAACTAATACAGGCCTATGTCTAAATCCAACTGGCAGTATTTTATTCTGATGGACTATACAGAGCCAGATTGTGTAGTGTAAACCACTATAACAACCCCATCCAGTTCCCTCTCAAACACAAAATAACCAAAACTGTGTTGGAATTTAACGGCTATGAAAATTAAATCACAGCTTACCCATTCAATGAAAAGCAAACATAAGTCCAAGAGTATAATGTCGAGTACATCATCCACATTTCTAGTCTTTTTTATTTTGTTTTATTTATTTATTTATTTAGTGTGTGGAATTTCCCTCCTTTTTCTTTCCAGTTGTATCCGGCCTATTACCCCACTCTTCCGAGCTGTCCCGATCACTACTCCACTCCGTCTGCCGATTCAGGGATAGCTGCAGACTACCACATGCCTCCTCCGATACATGTGGAGTCGCCAGCCGCTTCTTTTCACATGAAAGTGAGAAGAGTTAAAAGAGTTTCATCAGGGGGACGTAGCATGTGGGAGGATCGTGCTATTCCTCCCAGTTCCCCCTCCCCCCTGAACAGGTGCCCCGAGCGATCAGAGGAGGCACTAGTGCAGTGACCAGGACACATACCCACATCCGGCTTCCCACCCGCAGACACTGCCAATTGTGTCTGTGGGGACGCCCAACCAAGCCGGAGGTAACACGGGGATTCAAACCGGTGATCCCCGTGTTGGTAGGTAACGCAATAGACCGCCACACCAGCCGGATGCGTTACAAATAGAATTGAAAGAATCTCAGGTAATGTCTTGGGGAAATTGGGCATCCTTTTCTTTGAAAAATATTGCAAAAAAAAATTTTGGGCTATGCTGAGGTGGAAAGAAACAAGTATAGAAATATTATATAAGAAATAAATAACAATTATCTAAAAAGGGCAAAAACTTGAGGAGGCACTAGTACAACGACCAGGATACATACTCACATCCGGCTTCCCACCCGCAGACATGGCTAATTGTGTCTGTAGGGACACCCGACCAAGCCGGAGGTAACACGGGGACTCGAACCGGCGATCCCCGTGTTGGTAGGCAACGGAATAGACCACTACGCTACCCGGATGCCCCAGTCTTCTTTATTTGTTTATTAGCAGCTGCACCAATGAGCTATGAGTAGAGAAAAACAACCACACACGATTGAAATTCATACAGTCACTGTCCATCTATTGATCTTGCCTACTGATACTTTTACACTATGAGCAGGGTTCAGACTGTATGTTGACAGGCAGATTTATCCATCTTCACCTGGGTTTAAGAGCATTTGTCCTCCCTCATCAGCAGTTCCCCCTGACTTTCCTCAGCTGCTAAGAAACTGCTTCACCTCTGCAGAGCTGGAGAACTGGCATCACGGGTTGTCAAGCATGAAGGTCATAACAGCAGGACAATGCAAAGCATACTTAATTTTTCACTGTGTAGCATGCACTTCACATCATTATATTTCTTGCGTTTTTCCTGTATATCTTGGGTGTAATCTTGGAAGAAGCAGTTCCTAATGTCCCTCTAGATGATCTGTTTCTTTTTTCTTGTCGCAGCCAACTTGACTTTGTCACGCAGAACACGGACGATGATATGTCTTGGTCTTGAGTCACTTGCCGGCGCAGAGCCTACGTGATGGATTATGTCTTTCTCATACCAATCATCAGCTTTTATATCCAGCGTCTCGCTCAACAGAGTACAATAACAGTTGTAGGAAATCCTTTCAGATCTCGGCCCTCAGGTCCTTCTCTGACACGAGACATTCTGACATTACGGCGCTGGGAGAATCCTTCTAGTGTTGTCAGTTTTTCCTGTAGTCGCTGGTTCTGTTTCGCCCGGTTCTACATAATTGGGCTTGCCTTTGCCTCCTCATCTTCCAACCAAGAATCTTTGAAGATTCTTGTTTCTGCTTCGGTGATCCTACCGCTGAGATTAACAGTTTCATTCAAAGACTCTATACCGTTTTTCACACCATTCATATCTTTGGCCAGATTCTCAAGAATGGTTCAGATGTTGGTTGACTCAGCCACCATGTTGTCCCATCCATTATCCAAACTGCTTATCCTGCTCTTGGGGCTGTGGGGATGCTGGAGCCTATCTCAGCAGTCATTGGGCGGCAGGCGGGGAGACACCCTGGACAGACCGCCAGGCCATCACAAGGTCGACACACACACACACACATTCACACCTAGGGACAATTTAGTATGGCCGATTCACCTGACCTACATGTCTTTGGACTGTGGGAGGAAACTGGAGGACCCGGAGGATACCCACGCAGACATGGGGAGAACATGCAAATTCCATACAGAGGACGACCCAGGACAACCCCCAAGGTCGGACTACCCCGGGACTCAAACCCAAGACCTTCTTGCTGTGAGGCGACTGCGCTAACCACTGTGCCACCACTACATTCTCATTAGGAGGAATCTCTTATATAGCAGATGTCCCAGCCATCTTGGGCGTTTCTTGGGAGTCAGGCGATGACTTGCCTTGTTGACTATGAGGCAGGTTGTGACTAAAATAATGTCTTTTCTGACTCATCCTGAGTTGCAAAAGCTTCTTACATCAACATTTCACTAAAGTAATGACTAAAACATGATTTTTTAAGGGGACTTTGAGGAAACGCGAGGCCTGTCTGCTCCTAGGCAGCCATCTGGGGTGGGTGTTCCACGTGACTCAGAATAATTATAATAATGTAAATAGATTCTTAGTTACCCTCAAGTCATCACTATAAATCCTTCAGCAGCATATGAAGAAGGTTCCTCCTCTTTTGTCAATGTAATATCATCAGTAGTTGATTAACAAGCAGCTCTTGCCAGTGGGCGATACACCTGCATCCTTTCTCTGCCATGCTGGTATTTGAACAGTCCTTTCCTACTTTCAGTCCTTTGCAGTTTGTCAGAAAACTTTGAGGCACGAGTGACATTTTCAAACACTAAAATTGCAACGGATTGTTGTTGAGGTGGCATGGTGGCGCAGTGGTTAGCATGGTCGCCTCACAGCATGAAGGTCCTGGGTTCGAACCCTGGGGTTGCCCAACCTAGGGGATCGTCCCGGGTCGTCCTCTGTGTGGAGTTTGCATGTTCTCCCCGTGTCTGCGTGGGTTTCCTCCAGGGGCTCCGGTTTCCTCCCACAGTCCAAAGACATGTAAGTCAAGGGGATCGACCTTGCTAAATTGTCCCTAGGTGTGGATGTGTGTGTGTGTGTGTGTGTGTGTGTGTGTGTGTGTGTGTGTGTCGGCCCTGTGATGGTCTGGCGGTCTGTCCAGGGTGTTTTCCTGCCTGCCGCCCAATGACTGCTGGGATAGACTCCAGCATCCTGCGACCCGAATTCGGATAAGCAGCTTGGATAATGGATGGCTGTTGTTGAGGAGTCTGAGCGTTCATTCTGATGAGGTTTGCCTTGTGTCTTCATGAAGGAAGGAGGTAGGCAAAGCACCATGCGACTCCTTAACAAAAGTAATACTCTAAACAGTACTAGTTATGTTTGCTGCAAACACAAAAACAAAAACAAAAATTTGGGTCACCTTCCTCTCCCTATTTAAGTATTCAGATACACCCCTGGATAGAGAGGGCCCCTTGATTGAACTTATCTTATTTATAAAAAGATAATTCCTTTGGTATTGTCTCTAAATCATTGCCATTATAATAGGATCATCTTGACTTTCCTTTTCAAAATAACTCCGTTTGATCACGTTGCATTGAGCCATTCTTTCTCATTCTTGGTTTCTGTGAAATTTTAAGTACCCTGTGTGTTTGTGTGAGAGATTTGTGTGTGTGAGACTATTTTGTGTGTGTATGTGTGTGTGAGAGAGAGAGAGCGAGAGAGCAGAAGGCTATAGAAGACACAAAGACAAGGAAGAGGGTGCCAGTCAAGAGGGTACACTGAACAATCCTTTTCTTTATTCATTTTTTTTTGTTATCATTTCAATATGTCTGTCGGGGTTGTTTTTTTTTTTTGAAGTTTTTATTTTAAATTAAAATTTGACACACTTATAAAAGACAGCATCTGCATAGAGTTGTCATCTTAAAGATCCATGAAGAGAGAGAGGAGGGGGAAGAGGGGGGGAGAGAGAGAAAGAGAGAGAGAGAGAAAGGGGGAGGAAAGGGGGTAGCAAGGAACAGATAGGGGAGGAAAGGGGGGGAATACTGGCACGTCACATGAACTAAACAGAACAGCCAACAGCAGTACGAGAGAGAGAGGCGGGGGAAGAAGGGGGCGGGGCTAAGGAGTGGCTGGGGGGGGGGACAGATCGCTTTTACATTACGCTACGCACACATACACACACAAAAAAAACGGGACACAAGTTGCATTTCCTGTCAAAGTTGCAGAGAAAGAACGATCACCTCTGTCCTCTTTTTTTCCATTTCTTTTTTGGTTTGGAATATGTTTTTATCCCCTTCCCCTATCTATCTGTCTCTCATGTGTTGCTTTCTTTTTATCGTGGTTTATCCTGCTCCATGGCCACCTTTCTTTCTTGCTGCCTCAGTACAGCAAGATCGGTGAGTTCACCTGTGTAGATGTTTTCATGTCTTGTTCTCTTCTGTAATGCCACTGACTTCTAGAACTGCCAAGCTCCTCAACAGACACTCTAGAAAGGTACGCGGCATCTAAAGCTATTACGTTTACCCAGGTTTTCCTTTCAACCAACCACTACTTCAGCTGATTTCACCGAGTAGTCCCACCCCCATCCTCTCTGGCTAAGGGTGGGCTCAGTAGTGAAATCAGCTGGTGTGGTAAATTGTTGGCATGAAAACCTGCATAAACACGGCACATGCCTGGTGACGACTGATGTAGAGTGCCCTGTTGAGTGTATCCTGGTGCCTCTCGTCCTATGGTACATGAAGATGACATCTTGACATGGATGTTCGATTTGGGGAAAGTTAGGGTTCACAGAGGAAGTCTGAGAGTGCTAGCAGCGCCACGGTGGCCTCAGCATGATGTGGAAAAGCCCTTGTTTCTCTGTATTACGCACGTTGTCAGCGGAGGCCAATAAGAGGCTAGAAACTGGGCCCTCGATGGTAGCCAGGGGACCTTCTGTTCTGAAATGTATCTAAGCAGCAAAGATGGAAGATGACACCATTCACCATCTTTCTGATTTTTTACTATTTGTTGCACGATATGATATCTTTTCTGGCTGTCTTTACATGGTATAGCTGGATACAGTAGGACCAGTTTTTTCCCTATATAGATAGCTGTAGATAGACCACATCTATTCCAGTAATAACTGTGAGAACTGCTGTTTCACTGGTGAACCAAGCGTATAACCTCTGTAATGTCTCGGTCCCTGGGTTTAAGAGGTTGAACAAAGATGAACATAGTGCTATGATACCATGGATAAGCTAAAATCAGAGACCCCCTCCCGGGGGTTGTTTTGGGACTAAAAGACGGACACAGCCGTGAAGAGGGAAGACTGTTTATGGAGGTACAGCGTCAAGACTAGCTTGGTAGACCTCGGTTGAGCTGAGAAGAGGCTTCTGTTTTTCCATAGAAATACAAGAGCTCATTTTTTAACTGTTTTAACACAATCTCTTTCCATTGCCATCTTAACAGGCAGATTGGGGTTTTCTGCTTGTTTAGATAGCGAGGGACTTACAAATAAAAAAAAAAAACCAAAAAAAAAAAACAGCTCTTTTGTGCCTGTGTCAATATCAGCCTGTGATGGAGGCTCTACACTAGCTCTGTGGCATACCACCTCTGAAATGATTTTGACAAAGCTTGGTTTCCCCAATCAATCTGAAATGAGTAGAACATCTTAATATGTGCCATAACTCAATAGAAAACGATAATTCTATGGCTGAGATTCTTTGTGGAATTTTGGCCTCGCGTTGTGGGAGAGTTTGATGGGCATAAGCAGTGTGGCACTGTATCAATGATGGGGAGATTCAGTACCACCTGAGCTGCTCTATTTAAAATCTCTATTGAGTTGACTCGGAATGTGGCTATGACATGGGGCTTATGGGCTGTTGTACCTTGATCTGGCTTTTAGTTGGCAGAAAAGTCATTTCTTAAGACTAAGGGCTGGCCAGACTCTGGGAAGACAGACAGATAGAGAGGATTAGGATTGTAGTGTACCTTGCTAAGTGGGTAGAGAGACTTGAGCCAGACAGAGAGAGAGCGAGAGAGGGCAAGTTAGCATTGCTCAACACTGAGCGCTAACAGGGTTTCCAAAGTGATCAAGGGGAGTCGTCTGGAGTCCCCAGGAGGTGGGGTGAATGTCTGATTATGGAGGGAAGCACTTTCATCAGAGGAACCAGTGGATGGAGCTTCTGGAACTGAGATGCTGTAAACGGTGCATCGTATTGCTGTGTCTACACTGCAAACACTAAAGCATTTTGTTAAATCCCCACCTGTGACACAGGTGTTATCTTTTCCTGGCTGTCAGAACAAAGATTAAAAAAAAACAAACTACATGAGATCCATGAAAGTAGATTTGAAACATAGAGCCTCTTCTGAAAAATACATGTAACATCATGTATTTCTGGGATTGTACTATTTTGACAAAAACTACAGCCACAGTGACAAAAACAAAAAAACAAAACAAAACACAATATTATGCCTTTCTCTTTAGAAAGAGGAGGTGGGGAAAAAAGAAAATTCAGTGGTGGCAGTGTAAATGCAGCCGAGCATGGTGGACAAACATACTGAAAGCTATGGTTTTCTCTCTGTCATCTTTTCTCTCTCCCATTTAAACAGAGTATACTGAACAGATAGACAAACTGAACAGTTTTCTGCATTAAGAGGAGCTAAAAGAAGGCGGGAAGAAATGATAACAGAAGAGGGGACACACTGGAGGAGCATCATAAAAGGACAGAGATCGAACTACTTGTCAACTTTGACGGGAATAGATATCTCAGTAGATTTATACATAGACATGCAAGTCATTTTTTCTCTCTTTGAAGTTATTTACAATAATTACATAACACAAAGAATCCAGTTTCAGTTTGACAAAATTGCGAGCATTCAATATTCAATAGTACTACTATTATTTATGATAACATAACTCATTTTGTATTTCTTTAAATCATTGCTATTACAGAATTGTCATAACCTCCCTTTTTAAAGTTTCTGTTTGATCACTTTGCGTGAAACCGTTCTTTCTCCCTCTGGGTTTTTGCAAATGTATTACTGCATTTTCTTTGTTGTTTATAATAATAATAACAATAGTAATAACAATAATAATAATAATAACAACAACAATGACTTTGTTATCTAAGTGTTTTAACGCTTTCCTACTTGCGATGGCAGAGACCGTGTGGGCGTGGTCTATTTCCATGGCCCCTCCCCTAACTCCTCTCACCCCTCCCACTAGGGTAACGAAACACTGCTTAAAAACCAAATACTGTCTCAGAGGATGGAGAGAGCAGAAAGACAGGGTAGTAGACGGATGGAGTGTAAAATAAATAATCCCTACTGACAACACACATCTAGTTTTGGATGCTGCTGCTGGCAAGAGCAGACTGCGGATACAACAAACCAAGTGTCATTGTAACATCTGCCAGAGCAGGGCACTGAACAGGATTTGGTTTCAAAGTCATTTCAGGAAGACAAAAATCATCGGAGAGAGGAACTCCTTTGTCCGACAACTGGGGAGGAACTGAACTTGACTGACTCAATTTTAACATTGTTGACCTTGATGTCTGTTGAGCTGAGGAATGAAAACCTTTGGAAGATAAGACACCCATCTGAGGAGAATGGCAACAAAAGTTGGTATTTTAAACCAGCTGTCATTTTACGCCATTGGTCAGTTTGCCAAAATAACCATGAGGCATATTTTCCCAAAACACACAAGTGTGCTGCTGACTCTGGGACAACTTGCAATAGGTCACTTTGACAACACATGCTAGCCAAAAAGGCTAATGGCTTATGCTTAGTCAATCTTCGGAGTGCTGGTGTCATCCCCAAATTCTCTCAGGATGATTTTTTTTCCTGCTTTATGTACCCCGCTCTGACAAAAACTGTACACAGCCGATAGAAGCAGTAATGGCTACAGAGCCACATAAATAAAGATATATGTGTGTGTGTATATATATATATATATATATATATATATATATATATATATATATATATGACTTCAGTTGAGAAGGTCAGCTTCTTTAGGTCTTTAGTTACACACAGAACGAGACTTCCCCGTAGGTTTCAGGGAGCTAGCAGGCTTAATTGACATCATCGTTAGTTGTTCTTAACCCTCATCATAGTATAAATGATAAGAACACATTTTCATTGTGTCATGTGTCCCAAAACTAACTTATGAATATGGAGAGGAAATGAGATGTGCAAGAAGAGGCTTTGGTTGGTTAGATTTGACCCAAGAGAAGCTGCTGAAGTCAGCTCACGAACATGCCAGGAAGATGATGTCTCTTGATGGCAACTAGCAACTGACTGACTCAAGTCCCATCTAGTTGTTTGATTGGCTTGACTGCCTGGCTGGCTAGCAACGCTTGAAACCTACTGGTAGACATCGATATTGTGCAGATGTTGAAACTTGTGAACAGGCTGTACAGAACAAATTGACACATTAATAATAATAATAATAATTAATAAAAAAAAGGAAAAAGCACCACCAATTCTTCTTTCATGACTCAAGTGGTAGAGGCGCTTACATGTATTAATATCCTCTAGCATGATAATGCATCCTATTTTTCACCTAGACCACAAACTAAGACTAACATCTAGAGATGGCCAGAAAGACTGAGGTTGGGTGGGTGGGGGTGGGGGGGGGTGGAATGGTGGGCAGTGGGATATTAATTCAACAAATTTGTCAGTTTGAGTGGCACCAAGACCGACATGCAGTGAATTGGGGGTGATTGGGCAGGAGGGTGGGTTTAGGTTTGCCTTAATGTTGGAATATTTGCAGTAATGCTTTTTTCCCCCATTAGTGGTGTACTCAGTGTAAACTAGACTCGCATTGTGCTCTTTGATATTAAAATTGAAATGTTTAGAGAACACGTGGAAGGGGCAAATAATGCTTTGGTTTGAATTTAGAAAACAGATATAAGTAATGACACTGTCATCTGAGAGTAGCAATAATATCATTTAGAAATATGTATCGTGTATCTCTTCCATTCTATAATTTTCCAAGAACAAGGAAATAAGTGAAACCTGTTGGACGGCTGTAGCCTATTGACCTGCCATAACATACTGTGTGTGCTGAGGCGGAGGTGGAGTTTTCCATCCATAGCACACTAATAGTAAAAAACAACAGAGGAGGGGGGACTCAAGGTGGTGGGGGGGGGTCTATTCCTCACAACAAACACGACACACTGTTGCCATGGCAGCAAACAAGTTGACTGATTATAATTCATTATTATGAATGGGGGAACCAAGGAGGAGGTTTGGTGGTCAAGGTCAGGGGTAACAGCCCCTCCACCCTCTGACCCAAAATTATATATTGAGGGATGACAAAAAAGAAATTACCATCGGTGAATAGACAGTGTTTAAGGAACAACCTTCTCCCACCTCTGCTCCAGCCCCCAGCACATTCAGCCATGCCATGTGCTTGGCTTTGTACAACTCATATTTGCCCAACACATCCACGCCATGTACATTTTCCAACAGTGCAAGTTCTGCCAACATTCGCTGCTATCCACACAGGCCATGTTGAAAAGAAACACGTTCTGACAATGCAATGATCCATCCGTTTGAAGAAAAACACAAGCCGCGGAGGAACGTCTCTGGGAACTAGGAAAAACCATTGAAAAATAGAGCAGTAGTGTGCATTCACGAGGGGGTGGGGGGGAGTTCTAGTCCGGCATTAAAGTGCACAATCTGGAAGATGGGGGACAGGGGAGTTTGAGTTAGAGAACCGAAACAAAACGTCACCATGCAAACTCCACAAAGCTCAAAGTTTTGCATGCCTTTATATTATTACATATGATGGTAGGGGCGGGGCCTGCCTGAGGCGGGGCTCCCGAGCCTCATCACCGTCATTCCTCACAACCAGTCAACTACGACACACACAGGAAGAGGAGGAAGGGGCGGCTGACAGGGACATGGTTTTTAAATACAAACACACACACTGCAAAAAAATGTCAACTTCAGCATGGCAGTTCATCTTAGATTGGGTCTCAAATGCTACGTTTATTTTTAACCCAGTGACAAAAGGTCCGTTGGGTAAAATAATCGTATTTATATTCCGTACAGTTTCAAAAGCCTAAAGAAACCCAAGCAACAATGACGTGATAAAAGTTGGATTACTTCTCTCATATTCACATTTTCTTTTTCCATTTACGCCAAGAAGTTAGTTTAACAGCATCGAAATCAAGTGAAGTTGTCCTTTGGGGGGATTATTTTACATTTGCTGTTGGGGCGAGAAAAAAAAAAGACTGGGGACAGCATCAAATGAGTCGTTGAGGTGAACATTTCCGTTTGCAGTGCAGATTCATGAATGCAATCACACACACGCACACACACGCACGCGCACACAGCTTCTACAGAAGTATCTAAAAAATTCTGCTGGCCAATGATGGAATGGCTCAAAGATCTTCGGGTGGGTACCTCTAATTTTTCTATCTTATGCTGGGAGACTAGTTCATCTATCATTTTCTATACCTTCTTCTCACACTCATCCACCCACCACGACCACGACCACTAGCCGCTTGACAACAAGGCCCTGGCTTGCCGCAGCAGTGGAAACTACCATGACGAAAAAATCCCCTTGACTACTGTCTGCCCAGCAACAGGCAACTGACTGAAGAATTCAGAAAGCATGTTTTAATTAAATACTATTAAATATATTAAATATGTTATATGTTTTACTATACAAAGATAGGCTCTGTGCTATTTTTCGAGAAACTGGATCTTGCTCTGTTTTGATCTGTCATGAGTAAGTGTGTGTAGTACAGACTGTTGACTGTATCAGAATGTCGACCAAGTGGAAACAAAGTAACGGATCGAGTCAATCAAAGCTGGTGGCGGCCTGTCTGAAGCATTATGACGTAACCGGAGGGGGGATGAATGGAGCACTGGCACCGACGGATGTAACATGTATTGACTTTTTGAAGCAGCCGACAGGCAAGTCATTTTGGTTTTTCCTGGGTTTGTGAGCGACATATATATATTTCTATATTTCGGCAAAACTATCTTATCTATAAATCTATCTCTAAGATGTCCCACTGTAGTCTGGGCCTCAAAGGAATTATGGGGCATGTAGTCACGAGAAGCGCAATTAGGCTGGATATTCACAGGCACAAGAAAGCAGATATTTAACCTTTTGCTTGTTTAATTCTGGACTCCTGGAAGTGGTACAAACGGAGTGTTATGGCGTGGAAACCATGTTTCTCTCTGTTCGGACAGCCAACGTTGAGCAAACCGAGGCTAAAACCAGTCAAAAGTTGGGACATTTTTGTTGCTGTGTGAACCAAGCCATGAATGTGACGACACCAAAAGATAAAGTTCTGCTAGATCTACTGACAGTTCATTTGGGCTAAAACGCTTTCAGCTTTTACCGCCTTGAGGACTACACCGTCTAAACTTTGGTTTCAGTCTAAGGATAGAAAGTAGTTTTGGTTTTGGGATGTAAAGAAAAGAAAAATTACTTGCTCTCCTTCTACTCTCCTGTAAAGAAAACGAATGTAAGTGTAAATCCTGGTTCTCTCAGATAGTATATACAACATTAAGGACGGCTACGGTACACACGCGGGTATAATAACTATGAGTCCAAAGGGGAACACACATGCAGACAAAGCACGGACCACTTCCTAAATCCTACTCCTTTCAACAACCAAAAATATCATTACTACATCACAACAGCTAACTTGACCTGGGTGCTGGAGAGCATAGTTGTTGATGACTTCCTAAACAAGATAATAGGGAGACTTCAGCCAGAAACAGCTAGGTAACAACAGCTAGGTACACATCTCTTAATCTAATAATCTTCATTTCATTTAATCTCATCCATAGGAAGGGACTTTATTGCTTCGGCATTGTGTATGAAGTATATATAGGTTTAGGGGTTGAGGTGTGTGTGTGTGTTTTAAGGGTACATTAGAAGTGTGTAGAACAGTTATCCAGTAATCTACACTCATGTAGCATCAAGACCTCTAAACTGGTTTTCATTCCAATTAAAGATTTCACAAGCTGGTTTTATTAAATAGTTAAATTTCAATCTCTAAGTTAGTAGTAATCAATCAGTGAAATCAGCTGGTGTGATTGACTAGAATAAAAACCTAGTTGGGAACCACTAGTGTTCGATTCAAGAAGAAGGTCGAGGTTATTTGTGTGTGTGTGTGTGTGTTTGATGATGTTTGTATCACTGCATGTGCGTGGGGGAGTATGAAATGAATGTGTTGGCAAGGTGCAGGGGAAGATGCAGCTCTCTCAGCAAACACACACACACATACACACACACACATGCATGCACACGCACGCATGCACACACACATATACACACCCCGACATGTTTGTTTGGAGGATGGCCTCAAACTGTCATAATGGCTCAGCGTATCCTCTCTTCAAACACGCACACACACACACCATTGTCCTAGGTGGAATTGCTCCGTAGGCAGACAAGAGAGAGTTTGACCGCATTTCAGTCATTATAAGATAAACCAAGCCATTAAATAGCATTGCTCGGATTAGCATTATCGGGGCTGTAAATGTTCAAATGACACTGTTAGTACCATACAACCTACACTGTGCTACTGGTAGCACAATCAGAATGACCCTCTGTGTTGTTGTAGTGTGGTGCCAAAAGATAAGGACACCACAGTGTAGCAGTCTTAGCGTTATGTAAGTGGTGATGTAGCGCTGGTAGGCATCGCTCGTAAGCATTTATAGTGGAGCACTTTCACAAGGGCACCTCGCCAGCTTGGTGTAATGACGTTGTTAAAACTAGATATCCTGTGTAGTGTTGAAGTTAGTATTGTGTCGCAGGGTGGGAGGGTAACCCCAGATGCTGTAATCTAGTGTGGCACCTCTGTTAGTAACACCACAAGTACTATAGTACAGTGTAGGCCTCAACAAGAGATGGGTGGTACCTCTGTTTCATAGAGCCTAGGTCCAGCGGACGGAGACGCCCTCGTATGGGCAACCCCTGACCTCTGACATGTACGATCAGAGGTCCCTGCCCGTACCTTTTCACTCAGAAAGAACGAGAGAGGCTAAGAAAAGAATGCCACGCCATTTACAATGTCTGTACACCTTGTTTTGCACATCCCATTCAACAGCAGCATTTGCGTTAACAGAATAATGTTGTTGAATAGTGACACAAAATATATTGACAATAGCGCATCTGACATCTATATCCAGCAGCTAAGCGGCTTCTACATGATCCACGGCTAATATTAGCCATCGCTATCAAAACATGCTAAGCAATGGGATCTAACTCAAGCCTTGGTGTGAACTGCAAAATATGATGGCAGAGAGTGATGTGTGTGTATATGTGTGTTTATGTTCAGTGAAAATTGCATGTATGATTGCAGGGCTGAGAATTAAGCTCGCCTGCTCGCCGAGTGGGCTACAACGTGGCTAGTGTGGTATCAGTTTAAGTGTGAGTTCAGAAAAGAGAACACGAGCCCATCTGGCAAGTCGCAAATCTGCTGCCATACTGAAAGTAGAAGAATAAAGTTCACAACGAACTCATTGGATATGCATACAAAACTGATCAGCCAATCAAACAAAACCAGTCAGCGAATTGGTGCTCCTTGAGGAATCAATGTACCTGTAGGCACGTCCATATTTTGACAAAATATGGACACCATCTTGCCATGACCCACTCCATCCAATATGTATTGGTTCTTTTTAATATGTTCTGCCACCAGCTCAACCAAAGAACAGGAAAAAAAGTGTGGGAGCATTTGTAGAGAGCTGGAGAACAAGTAGGTAACAGCTATCCACCAACGATTTAATTATGAGGTGCTCAGCTTTTTGGTGTTCAAACTGAAAATTGTACTATGCATAGGCTATTAGGCTAATAATAATTGTCTTTTTTAGTAAAACTTTAACCACATTGTCCTGTTGGCTTGTGCCCAAATGTTTCTATATTTGTTGTATGTTCAAGTGTGTTCTTTTGCAAATTTATGTATGCATAAGTGTGTGTGTCTGTGTGCGCATGTGTATAATATTAGTTATACCTTCCATTAAGACAACCCTCCAATGGGTAAACACTAGCATGCCATAAGAGCATCACAGCTCTCCTGTCCAATAGCACCTGTGTAGCTCAGGCATTTACATGGTAGCATTCAGTATGACAGTCCAAACACACAAACACACACAGGGAGGATGATGTAAGGATGATGGGAAGGACTGGCTCATAGGGTCGGAAAACCTAAGGGCAAATGCATCACGCCACACCAGCTACAAAAAAAGGAAACTCTTCTGACTTTTCGTCTCGGGACACATCACGCTCACACTAAGAACAGCGGCATCACGGCACAATGAAGCAACAAACAGGCAAACAAACAATCAAACGTTCCCCCTAGAGAAAAACAACAAACAACAACGATGTTATCGCCACAATCATGAACCAGGGCAAATCCAGCAACTCACACTTTTCAAGGTTTTTGGGTCTGTCTTGTTTGTTGTCTAGCTAGTTGTTTGTATAATGAAGCTTTGCTTTAAAAAAAAAAGTTTGTTTTATATAGTTATTTATTTATTTAATTTGTTCTCTGCATTTTTTTTTAGCATCTTCCGGAAGAACGTGACGTGCCAGCTTGGGGCGGACCTATGACCCTTGCCGTTTCATTGTTTCTATTGAACCTTTTTGTGTTTTATCGTGCCGCTTGTTGCATCGATCAGCGTGATGTAAATCTGCATTCCTCATTGGTGATATTTTAAAGGGAGGAGGAGGCAAGACGAGTCTTCTTCCTGTTATCTAAACTGCATAGTTTGACTGTCTGCCCTCCCCTCTCCTGCCCTCTTACTCTTCTCCCGCTTCCACCTTCCACTACAATCGGGTTAATCTGTTGCGAGTCAACGAGTTTCCCAGGAAACCCAAAGCTCCGCCCCCCTGTGCTGTTTGATGTGTGATTGGACAGATAAAGCCAGAAAAGGGGAGGGGTTGTCAGGCAATGACACGCCCCCACAGAGGTAATCGACCAATAGGCTGGCCATTGAGACTGCTTCATGAGTGAGTACTTTCCTCTCAGGTCAAAAGATGGCGACCTAATTATTGTTATTATTTTCATATGATTTGAATTTGTAGGGTAAATTGTGGCCTGGGTTAAGCTGATTTGATTGGCTAATTAAGGTGAATGGCAGGATTTGGCAACCAATGTGAGGTGATCTAAAGAGGCGGCTGAATAAATGGTGAAAGTCGGTTCATCCCTCCTAATTCTACAGTGTTGTGCTCAGTGCCAGAGAATACTCGCCCCACAGAACTCTCATTCAAGAGTGCTTAACGCAGTTCTAGAATGCTGAGCTCGACAGTGTGTTTAGAATATTTATTGCTAGAACCCACTGAGTTCTAGAGGACCTGGCTCAGGGTATTTAGCTCTAGAACACTCTCACAGAGCTGTAGAATGTTTGGTGGTATATATTCGTTCTACAGGATACTCTTTCTATACCCTTACATACATTCTAAGAACACAATGGAGACTTTCTAGAATGTACTTCATTCCAGAACCTCAGCCTCTAGAGAAAAAAAAGAAAAGAAAAATAAATAAATAAAAGCTCTTGAATGCTCGCCCCACAGAACAAACACCCACAGTAGTCACCATCACTATTCTTGGAGACTCCCAAAACACAAAAGCAACTGTTAAAAAATAAAAAAATATAGCAAAAGCAAACAGGTAAATGTCATCTTATAGATCATAATTTCTTTACAGGAAAGCTAACCCATGTGTTGCTTCATATGTTCAATACATTTACATGTACAACTGTAATAAATAGTTGGCTTATTTGTACCCTCTTTTTCATATATGTTATGTATTTAAATCAGCTATAATGTGATGGCATTTTTATTGTTTTTTTTAATGTTTGTTTTTTTGAACCCCACCCAACCCCTCCATATGTCGTTTTTCCTCTTTATCTCTGATTGGATAGTTATCTCTTCCTAGCTGATTGGTTATCTCTCTTGCGTTCTCATGTTTCTGTTGTTTTTGTTTGTGTTGTTGGTTGTTGTCGTTGTTGTTTATTCTTTTTCTCTGCTGGCTGTCAGTCAGATGGTCAGTCAGGCTTGGGCGTCAGTCGTCACGGCGGCAGGTGGCGGGCAGCGGAGGGTTCTAGAAGCCCAGCGTGCCGCCAATGCTGGAGGCCAGGACCACGCCCAGGATGATACAGCAGATGATGATCATGATCTTCTTCTGCAGAGGGCCCACAGCAGGAAGGAGAGAGAACGCAGACAGGAGGGAGGGAGGGGAGAACAGGTTATCAGATGAAGAAGACAGGAGGTGCGACGCATGTTTACTTCTAGAATGCTTTTACACTTCCATTTTCAGCATTTATCTCTACAGAACCAATGGTGTCTGTATAGATAAATTTCAACCAATGCCGTGGGTTGACAATGCTTTGACCTTGAGACACTTGACACTCGAGGGTGTGTGTGTGTTTGTGTGTGTGTGTGTGCGCGCATGCCTGTGTGTGCGTGCGGCGTGTGTGTGTGTGCGCGCGCATGCCTGTGTGTGCGTGTGTGTGTGTGTGCGTTTGTTACCTTGCGAGCCTGGCTCTGGTATTTGACGGCTTTCTTGGTGTCGGATACAGCCCGCTCCACATAGTCCACGGAGTGTTCCACATTGTACTCAATTCTGTCAATCATCTCTCCCTACAAACAGCAGCCACATCATGACACTTAACACACAATGTCAACTTACGCAACACTGTACACACAATTTTCATCTGAATGCAATGTCATAACTATTCCACTAGGTGTGGTGATCCAATTATTTTATTCGCATTACTGAACCTTGAGAACTTTGTATTTCCTTTAAATTAAAACTGCCAGACCAGATTTAGTCAGGTAACTTTTGCTGATGGCTGACCTGATATGCCTCAACTATGTGTCAAACCAATCACAATCCCTGATAAAAGGGTGGCTGCAAGAAAATGGTCATTCTTGTGTCTTCAACTGCCCTCTGATAGTCATGCATGACTTTTTTTTTTGTTTTTTGGATTATTTCTCCCCAGTTGTATCTGGCCAATTTCCCCCACTCTTTCCGAGCCATCCTGGTCGCTGCTCCACCCCCTCTGCCAATCCAGGGAGGGCTGCCGACTACCACATGCCTCCTCCGATACATGTGGAGTCACCAGCCACTTCTTTTCACCTGACAGTGAGGAGTTTTGCCAGGGGGACGAAGCGTGTGGGAGGATCACACTATTTCCCCAGTTCCCCCTCCCCCCTGCACAGGAGCCCCGACTGACCAGAGGAGGCGCTAGTGCAGCGACCAGGACACATACCCACATCCGGATTCCCACCCGCAGACACGGCCAATTGTGTCTGTAGGGATGCACGACCAAGCCGACGGTAACACGGGGATTCAAACCGGCGGTCCCCGTTTAGGTAGGCAACGGAATAGACTGCTATGCTACCCGGATGCCCATGCATGACATTTTTAATAATTTTGTGAGACGAGTAATTTATCATATAAGCATATCCATTCATTACCGAAAAAAAATCATGTTCACAGTATAAAACAACTGAGTGTGACAGCAATTCTGAGGCTAGACTTAAATTGCGTTACATTGGTAGCTGATAGGACAACAACTGTATATGAGTTAATGTATTTACTGTGGTATACATATCTATCTGTGTGTTGGTCTGCATGTGTAAATGTTTGTGTGTGACTTCGCCCTTACCTGGCTCTCGACCAGCATGGCCATGTCGACGAACATGTCGTGCAGCTCTCGGATGCTGTTTTCCAACTTGATGATCTCAGTGTGTCGGGTCTCGATCTCGTTGAGGGCCTGCTTGGTCATCTGAGAGTCCATCTTGATCTACAGGGGGAGTTTGGGTTTGAGCAAAGCCGCTGTCACCTGGCAGAGGACTTTAACTGATAACCCAAACACTCGATGGCCGTTAAAACTTAACGCTTACATTTACACATGATAGATAGTCAGGGTTACCTTGTTGGCCCACAGAGCAAACACTTAAAGAAGACCTGATGTTCTTCAGCTGAGGAACCTCAAATGCTACCTTTAAGTAGTGATCTGTTTCTGAAACTGACATACCAACTATAAAATTTGAACTCTTCCATTTTATTAAGTGTTTAGATTTTTTTATTCTGTACCTAATTGACATGACCCTGCAGAAATAATCAAAAACTGTGATACAAAGTTAAACTGTTTCTCTTCACAGGCGTAGCTGTTCCCAAAGCTGTGGTGCAGACACACACACACATACACACAGCAGCATTACTGCGTTTTGGATTACAACAAGCATTATTGTAGTTAGGTAAGTTTTAGATTGCAATTAGCACATGATTCAGAGGGTTAAAGACTGGTGCAGCTTTGAGCAAAGGTCTTGTCAGCATCCTTCGTTATGGTTGCTCTAAAAGTGGGCTCTCTGAGATGATGAGATGATTCCAGGTGGCTTCAGCACAATAATGGATAGTTTGGCTTTACTGTTACAAGTTGTCAGAATGATAGAATGTGTGAGAATAACCACTCAGGGTCATAGATCAAATTGTTATGTCACCACCTGATGTGGATGGTGCAGGTCTGTGGATTGTGCAAGAAATCTCTTTTCTATGAGGGGAAGGGTAGCGTTGCACAATTTCCACTGACATGGAAATTAGTTGGGAATACCCGTTGTTGTTGTTCGATGTGGAAAGTTTCTTTTTTTAATCTGTTTTTAAGCTGTTTTTACTGATCTGAAGTACTGAAGTTGGTGTATTTCAAATAATATAGAACAGTACGCAACCCTCTGCCTGCATTATTGTTGTAAGAGGATAACACAGTGTAGTGGCTTCTATGTGTATAGTATCTGTTGGTATGACTAGTATGAACTCTTGTGATGACCTTTGACCTTACAATATAAAACACCTAAAACAGTTATTGCTATTTGCCACATATTTTAGGCCTACTCCAAGGTGGACACTTATGATATGATATGTGGCTCTGTTTTATATCAAAGAGCCAAACTTGCCCTCTAAGACGACTTTATAAACTTTATAAATGAATAAAAACAACTCGCCACAGGGCACGCCTTTGACCAATAACAGCAGAAACTTAACTCATGTGTCTGCAATTTTGGCCAATAGCAGCGGTCTCTGTAAACATGAGAACTTTAAATTTGAAGGAGTCAAGCACGCCAAGCATTGACTCCTTCAAATTAAAAGCCCTGCCGCCCTGTGACCAGCACCTCACCAATCCGAGAGAGCGTTCTCCCATAATGCTTTCTGCTCATTTGTGACCTAGGCCGTATTCACTTGATGTCTCAGCGCACCTTGTGGCCATTTTGTGTCCCTGATAACAGCAATAATGATGAGCAGGGATGCAAAATGGCGCAAGTTAAATGGAGCCAGAGCCAGAGCAGGGCTCAGGTGCGGTGCTTACATCATCGGTGAAGATGGCCAGCTTGCCACTCTCCAACATGTCCTCTAGCTCCTCGTTGGTGGTGGTTCTCCCAGCTGCGGAGCAGATGCACACATGAGCACACATGCACGAACACACACACATTTGTAAAGGCAAATGAAGGACCAAACAATCAAACGCAGACACACATGGGAAAATAAAGGGACACACACACACACACACACAACAATGGCATGTACATGCATGCACACACACACACACACACACACACACACACACACACACACACACACACACACACACACACACACACACACAAACACAGTCAGATAGGGAAAAGAGAGGAAGAAGGATGTGGGGGGGTGCGAGAGGAGACAGAAAGAGGGAAAAAAAGAGAATGAGACAGACAGGAGGATAAAGAGACACTGTTTAGAGCTGAGTAAAATTTGAGAAATGCCTCATGTGATTCAAATTACTTTTTAAATGCAAATGCAAATCATCTTAGATAGGAACAACACCCACTAAACTCAATGTGTACAGTAAACACCCTCCCCCCCTTTCTCCCCAATTGCACCTGGCCAATAACCCCACTCTTCCGAGCCGTCCTGGTCACTGCTACCCACATACCCACATCTGGCTTCCCACCCCCAGACACAGCCAATTGTGTCTGTAGGGACGCCCGACCAAGCCAGAGGTAACACAGGGATTTGAACCGGCGATCCCCGTGTTGGTAGGCAACGGAACAGACCGCTACGCTACCCGGACGCCCCTACAGTATACGTATTTTAAAGCTCCCACATCATATGGAGTAATTGGTCTGTGTATCGGCAGTACACTGAAATGAAACACCCAAAGCAGTCATTGAGACCAGTTCACCGGGAATTCATATCAGGGCTCACAGCCTGTTTCCTTATTGGCTAATCAGGTGAGCATGTGACCAAGTGTTCTCAGACTCTAGGGCTGGTGACTGTTCTCTACAATGAGGACTCAGAGCAGCTGTTTTTTCAGACTGAAGCCGATACAGCAGGCTTGTAAAAAGAATATGATGATGTTAATCAAATTGGATGCGACTTAAAGCAAGGAAGCAATAAATTGTCAAGTGATTCGGTAAATTAAAGAGGATCTGATGAAACTTCAAGTCTAACCACTTCCTGGTTAGGCGGCTATACTGTCAGATATATGATGCCAGATAGCTGGCAGTACGGAAAAGGAGCGGTACTGCGGGTCCTGAGGACAGGAGTTAGTAAGTCCCGCTAGTCTAAACCTACCTGGCTGTGAGACCCAGAGCGTCTGAGTGTCAATATGTCGTTGAAATGATCAGGTCAGTCATAACTGTGTATATGTACACTGCCTAGGACCTCATTTTCTCTTTTTCATGTACCGCTGACCTTAATATGTCGACACGCATCAACGCCACAAACAGTAGGGTTAGTGTGATGTCACAGCTCTAGTATTGGAGGTAGACAGGGTGTTTTGTGTGTGTGTGTGTGCGCGCGCGTGTTTTTCTGCATATCTTGAGCATAAGGTCTTTGATAGGCAGGAGGCTCAGGTGTGTGTAATTTTCCCTCCTGTTGCCGCCAACCTCCACCTGACATCTCACTGCGTCTACCAGCTGTATGCACGCACGTGTGTGCACGTCTCTATTTGTTATGCATGAGAGTGTGTGTCTTTGTGTAGGAAAGTGTTAGCGTGTGATTCTGGGTGTGTTTGTGCCAGTGTGTGTATCTCTGATATTATGGTGCGTGTGTATCGGTTTGTATGTATATAACTGTGTCTGGAGAAGGCGCGTGTGTGTGTTTGTGTGTGTGTGTGTGTGTGTGACTGTGCATGCAGGCTTAAGTGTTTGACAAAAAGAGACAAGCACCACCAGTGTGTCTTCATGTAAATGCGTCCGTCTGTGTGAAAAGCTTTTGTTTGTGTGTCTGTTTTAATGTGTGTTATGTGTGTGTGTGTATGTGTACAAGAATGTCATGCATAAAGAGAGGCATGCATGTGTGCATAATAGGTGTACATGTACATATGTGTGCATGAGTGTTAAACAGAAAGAGACATGTGTGTGTGTGTGTGTGTGTGTGTGTGTGTGTGTGTGTGTGTGTGTGTGTGTGTGTTTGTATTATTGTTTCCAGTCAGGAGGTGATAACATAATTTGTGTGTGACTTGCGTCTGCCTTTCTGAAGGTCAGTGTCCCACTGCTGAGAAAACAACCGCACTACCTCTGCAGTCTCTCTGACCAATCCAATTGGGTTTTTTGTGCATGTATGATTGTGCATTCGTGTCTGCTTGCATTGTGTGTATCCATCCGTTAACGTTGTCTTTGTCTAGGTCGGTCATAAAGTTTGTTAATCAGTCTTTTTACAATATCTATCTATGGGTGTGTGTGAATAAGCGTGTTTCAGTCCGGCAGTCTGTTTCCCCCACCATCATCACAGCTATTTCCAGAACAGCACATTAATGAGGAAACCAAGTAGCAGTGGTTTATAAACAGTTTTGGGTTTTTTTTTGGACTTTTTTCCCCTCAATTGTACTCGGCCAATTACCCTGCTCTTCTGAGCCGTCCCGGTCGCTGCTCCAACCCCTCTGCCGATCTGGGGAGGGCTGCAGACTACCACATGCCTCTTCCGATCCTTGTGGAGTTGCCAGCCGCTTCTTTTCACCTGACAGTGAGGAGTTTCACCAGGGGGACGTAGCGTGTGGGAGGATCACGCTATTCCCCCCAGTGCCCCCTCCCCCCCGAACAGGCACCTCGACTGACCAGAGGAGGCGCTAGTGCAGCGACCAGGACACACACCCACATCCGGCTTCCCTCCCACCCGCACACACGGCCAATTGTGTCTGTAGGGACGCCCGACTAGGGTTGCCAACCATTCCTTAAAATAAGGAATCATTCCTTATTATATTAAACAATTATATATATATATATATATATGTGTGTGTGTGTGTGTGTGTGTGTGTGTATAGTGTAAGGCACATTATATTTGTTATGCCCGCGCCGCCCCGTCCATCCTACCCCCGTCCCTGATTTCCATTTCAAGGAGTTGGCAACCCTATGCCCGACCAAAGCCGGAGGTAACACGGGGATTCAAACTGGCGATCCCCATGTTGGTAGGCAACGGAATACACTGCCACGCCACCCAGACGCCCTTAAACAGAGATTTTAATCAGACAGCTTGACTGTCTTGTTTAGGATTATCTAAACCGGTAATATTCAGCTATAGGCAACCATTGGAAATGAAGTAGCAAGAGTGTAAGATGTTTCTTCTAGGTTGGGAGGAAAGAGGATGCTGGACTCTGCCACTTTTCTGCCTAACTTAGAAGAAAAAACCTCTCGTTACTTTGATACTCCATTACACATGATTGGCTCAGCATTAAGAACAAATGTGTGTGTGGGGCAGTGTGTTTCCATGACGATGACCTGCCCTCTAATGCCTATTACGTTGTCTAACCCCATGTATGCATTAAAGGGAAAATTCACAGATTTTTTTCAAACATTTTTTTTAAAGAATGTTCAGCAGTTGGTCCCGATCATTTCTCCGGGGTGTCAGGGAAATGGAGCTTTTTTTCCAGCCGCCAAGTAACGTATCGTGTCATCAGCTGGCGGCTGGAAAACTACATGCGGCCTAGCAGGGTTACAAAAAAGAAATCATCCTTATTCTCTTGACTAAGTAATGTTTATGATAGCGGAAATGATATCCCACAAGGATTTCATGGACGATACAGAAGTTAGCATGCAGCAGTGCATTCTGGTACATGTAGGCACTGTGGGAAATACTGTGAGCAAGATAACACTGATTTATTTATTTATTTATTTTGACTCATCAGTACTGATTGCGCCTCTGCAAAACCATTGGGGGAATTTTCCCTTTAATTACCTGTGGTCAACAGCCGCACTCAAGGCTTTAGTAAATGTCATAACCACCAATGAATATCATGTAATCATGTATGAAATTCTACTGCAGGAGGGCCAATGTGGCTCAATAGTTTAAGCATGGTGCTGACATTTCCAGGGTTGGGGGTTCCATTCCCTGTGTAGCTCAGTGGGTGGAGCAGGTGTTTATGGGTTCATTAGGAGGACTGTGTGCCGTGGTTTTGTTCACTCACTGATCTCCAGTTGTCTCTGGATGCGGTCCTTGCAGCGGTCGCGGTACTTGGACTGCGTGGTGTTGTACTCAGTCATCACCTCAACGAACTTGCGTGACAGTGTCGAGTGCTGCAGGGAACAGACAGACATGGAGAGACCGCCAAACAGACGGGGAGAGAGGGAGAGAGAGAGAGAGAGAGAGAGAGAGAGAGAGAGAGAGAGAGAGAGGGAGGGAGGTGACACAGAGATGGACAGTTATATGGAAATTAATGAAAGAGAGGGAAGGTGAAAAAGGTCGTAGACAGATAGAGGGGTAAAAGTCACTTTGTGAGCAGCCTGTACTAGCCAAGTCCAGTGTTTCTGAATCCAGTGTCTAATGTCCGACGTTCATCTTGAAGCCTTTACTTGGGCTCTGCCTTCTCTTGGCTTACAGAGAGATGTGGAACTTGAATATCTTCTTCACAAAACTGCTACAAATGTTTTAAAAGATAAAAATGCAAATATCAAAACTGTTGGCACCTACATTTTGCACCTACTAAATAGCATTTGTCACACCGTAATTAATTGTAACTGCTTTTTAAAAAAATAGTTTATATACATATATATATATAATCTATAAATAAAAAAAGTATAAAAAAATCCATCCATCCATTATCCAAGCCGCTTATCCCAATTGGGGTCGAATGAAAAATGTAATATTATATGATGAAATTATATAGTGATAAAAATATTATATATTATATATATATATAATATAATATAATGATAATAATTATATTATATTTTATAAATAGAGTAATAATTATATTATGTCATATAATATTTCATAAAGACAAAAAAAAAGTACCGATGGAAACTATGAAATCTGCTGTGGCAACCCCTGGGAAATAGGGAAATATATATAAAAAATATAAATATATATATAAAAATCAAGTGAGTCAAGTAAATTCTTTATGAGACAGTACAGGCCTGTTTCATGCCATAAACAATCATCAGCTGTCAATATAACAGCTTATTGAGTGTTTCTTTTAACAAAGTTTTATATATATATATCATAACAAAGTTATATGTGTGTATATATATTATACACACACACACACGTATATATATATATATATACATACGTGTGTGTATGTATGTGTGTGTGTATATATATATATATATGTGTGTGTGTGTGTGTGTCCTTTCCTCGAGTAGTTTTATTGACAGCTGATGATCGTTTATGGCATGAAACAGGCTTGTGCTGTCTCAAAGAATTTACTTGACTAACTGGATTTTATATATATATATGGTATATATATGTGTGTATGTGTGTGTGTGTGTGTGTGTGTATATATGTACACACACACGCTCACATGTACACACACACACATACACACATTATCTGTGTCAAATCTCATCATTGGGTTGGTAGACTGGACTACTTTCTGTCCCCGCCCCCATGCTTGCTCTCTCTTTCTCTCTCTCCCCCTCTCTCTCTCTCTCACACACACACACACACACACACACACACACACGCACGCCAACACTTAAACACACATGGGAAGTGGGTTAGTAGGTCGACATTGCACGTACTGTTGCTGGATGGATTTCCTCAACCCAAATAAAGGAGAGCATGGCATTTCATTTCAATAAAAAAGCCGTGTTTTACTGCATGTCACATTTACACACATAAAACCCTCTTATTAGCATAATGCACTGTTGTGTGTCCATTTGTGTGCTGTGTGTGTTTGTGTAAGATGTAACATGCGTTTCTTTGATGAATATGCCCTGGATTTAGGATTTAGGCATATTCATTTTAACTGTACCTTTCAAAAATGGTTGTTCGTGTGTGTGTGTGTTTATGCATGTGTTTTTATGAGTGTGAGCCTGTTTTATAAGCTGAGGGCCTCGCTGCCAGGTCCCAGTCATCTTGGCAGACAGTGCTAGGATAGATACTGCGAGTGCTGATGCTGCAAAGTATGTAGCAGGTCAGTTCTACTTTCCACCAGCAGGAGACAGCAGGGAGAACACTGAACACTGGGCCAGGGGCCAATGACAGAGCAGGATGCTTCTGGGTCAAATCAAGTATGGATGTATGCCTGCAGATCAGTGCTGCCAAACCATCGTTGTGAGCATGGTCTTAACAATAAATTATGACTTTATATATATATATATATATATATATATATATATATATATATATATATATATATATATATAAAAATGCTGGTGAGGAGAAATTAATGTTAATAAAATGAAACACAAACCCAATAATTACTAATAAATATAACTATAATTGAGCTTTGGCACTCCATTGAATATATATATCTGAGTCCCTATGCACGCGAGGATATGAGTAAGTGCGTGCAAGAGAGACGATATTCGTGGGTGTATGAATTTACTCATTTATGCAGGTCACACATGCCCCACACTCACTCAGATGGAAAAAGGAGGAGAGAGTCATTACAGTATAGACCGAACAGGTGCAACTGCACATCAGTGTCAGCGGGGTGTTTTACATGCTCAAAATGAAGCAGATTGATGAGCTTGAAAACTATATCACAGGGTCCCATTTTCTGTCACACGGGCATCCTCTTTATTTGTTCCTCCATGCAGAAGGAAGAGAAATAGAGGCCTTTGAGATTTGTTCTTGATGAAATGTGCTTTAAATGAAATGTATTATTTTTTAATTTATTTCTAGTTTTTCCCCATTATCCCACCTGATTAACCCAATGGCATATGGCCGGAACTCTTGTCGAATAACTCTCCTGGCTCACGTTTCCACAGGAAGGAGATAGTCGTAACACCAACTTTCTTCAAACTGGTTGATGCTAGCTCCAACGGGGTGTAGGCACGGAAGTAGATTGGCTGTTGCAGTCGTGATTGGCTGTTACGTCGGCCAATAGACAGCGCGGAACCTCGAAGCGCACTGACTTGAAACAAACGATGCGCACTGAAACATTTAGCTAGCTAGCTTACAACTGATCTTAACATTGCCAGATTGTACTGTAACCCTAACCGTAATCGTAACCCTAACCCTACTGCTATTGCTATCGCTAGCTAACTAACATTAACTTAATTCGCCCCAACTATTGCTCTGTCTGTCGGTCTGGCAGTCAGTGCGCTTCGAGGTCCCGTGCTGTCTATTGGCCGACACAACAACAAATCACATCTACTTCCATGCCTACACCCCGTTGGATCTAGCATCAACCCTTCAAATTCGTGTCGGCTGCTCTCGCTATTTTACACGCTGAAGCCTCACATGGATTGCATTACCTTCAGGCCGCAAGGGAAACGCTTTCGGTTGCTTGGCTGCAGACGTCCGGATGGGCCAGAGGGGTCGCTGGAGAATGACGAGTACCCGAACACCACACCGATCTACACCCACTATCTCTCGGGTAAGGGTGGCCTAATGCAGTGGTTCTCAACCTTTTTGGGGTCCTGGACCCCTTGCGTATTCTTGATCTACCCTGAGGACCCCTCCACCTGATCTTGGGGGAGGGGGGTTGCAATTTGATAGAAACAGTAGAAACTGCATTTTAAATTGCATTATAGCATTTATTCACTCTTTGGGGCAAAAATAAGAGCTTTCAGTTGTAACTTAGATATAGTTAACAAAACAGAATTCTTATGCAGTAACTTTCAGATATATGTAACAACAGAATTTTTATGCAGTAACTTTTAACAATGCAAACGGGAGCGAGATCTCTTATTAAAATACAATAAATTACACTTGTGAAACAGATGTAATTAGAGAAAAAAGTCCTGTTACCCTTTATAGTTTAGGTAGATAAAGGTCTCACTCACATTTGAGTAAAATATTCCTATTTCTATAAATGTCATAGGATCTTTTTTTTTAAAGATATTTTATTTTCACGGACCCCTTGCAATTACACCACGGACCACTAGGGGTCCGCGGACCCCGGTTGAGAAACACTGGCCTAATGAATGCCTTACCCCGTGGATGCTCTGGCCGTGACCGCTTATGGTGAGTCTGGGATACGAACCTCCCAGCCACATGACGAGCGGACTGCAAGAACGGCGGTTTAGTCCGCTCGGCCATCAGAGCGGCCATGAAATGTGTTTTTAACGTTTATTGCTCTGATATTGATAATAATACACCAAAGCCTATTTTAATCTTAGTTTTAGGTTGGTTTTCACAGTTCAGAAACATGGGAGGGAAATGACCAGAACATTGTGTAGCAAATTGGACAGCAATAATTGTAGATTGATGAGACTGAATTACTAATTAGTGCAGATGACACAAAACATCTCAGCCCAGAACGATCAACATGCGCACACACACAAACACACACACTGCACAGTGTGGAGGGGGAAGGATGAAGGCGGAGAGCGGGGGATATTTCAGAAACAGTCATATTCGCTACAACCTGTGAAACTCAGAAGCGCAATCTGATATACCACAGTCTGAGCCAGCCAGCTATGCACACAAGATCTATTTTCTAATATGTCATGTGTGGGTGTTATGAGGGTGGCAATGGAGCCTGTCAACTGGGTTTTTGAAAAGTAACAGTAACACTAGTTAAACCTGCAAATAATCCTGGCCTGTGTTTGAGAAGAAAAAAAACCCCATTAATTTTTAAAGTGCAATAACACGTATTTTTATTTTAATATATATGTTTTGTCCTTTACTAGCATGTGTTAGGGGATCATTTATATAGCGGTTGTTGTATCCCTGTTCTCGGCACAGAAGTGGGTGTGTAGTACACCACATAAGATTGTTGCAGCAGATGGAAGGGGCATGTCCAATAGGCATGATGGGCGTGTCAATCAGGTTGAAAGAGGCGGGGCTTACCTGTGTCTTACGGATCCTCAAATCCGCTGATGATCTGTTCAAGCCCTCCTCCTGCTCAATGCTCTGCTCGATGGCTGTGGGGACACACACGCACACACACAGTCTGTCAGCATTAAATATGATAAATTAAGACAGCAGTTCTGTGAAAACTACACGCATTGAAAGTCCAAAATGGCTACCATGACAACCAAACTGATTCCACCAGACTACAATAATGTATCTTCAGCCTCTAAGTGGTGTTTTCTGTTTTTTTTGTGTTTTTTTTAACACATCTTTAGCAGGTCTCACTTCCCAAGTGCCCTTGAGCAAAAACAACTCAACCTTCACCTGATTCGCAGGCAGCTGCTCCAGGCTTCCTGTGCACATCTGATACACATATACACAAAAACACCTGTACAGATATGCACGCCAAAGCTTTTGGGTGTGTACAGATGTCAGCACATAAACTTGTATTTGAAGGCAATCTTATGCAAATACTACACTTCTCTGGTGGCCTTAAACCCTACAACAAATGCCTTTTAGACTACTTTGTCCAAGACTACGACAAATAAAAGCCTAACTAGCCTTGATGGCTAAGTCTGATGCGTGGTCTCTGAGTCTCTGGTTATAAAATCAAATGTATTTAAAAAAATAGTTTTGCCTCAACTGCAGTGCATAATAAAATCCCATAAAAAAATTACATGATTACCCCTCAAATACTGAGGATGCATCAGGTGGCAACTTGCCAGAGAATGAATCAGAAGAGCCAAGATTCACTGCAAGAACGTTTGTGCAAGCAAAGGCTTACTTAGTCTACTATCAGTTTTTAGTTCTCTTATTCAAACAAAACAGTCCAACGCAGGTCCTTGTGGGAAGACGCCTGCTCGTGACAGCTTTTTACGTGGAGAGGCTGATGCACCTGCAGCCACCACACGGTCCTTAGCAGGGAGTAGCCAGAGTCCAATGGCATGGAGAACCAAGATGACTGGGGACCACCCTCTGTTGCGGCCTTCATCCACCTTCACTGCCATTGTGACCTGGAGACATCTTCCGCCTGTTCCACCGTTGAGGTCTTTGTTGGATCGCACTTCGTCTGGAACCTCCCCCTTGACCTATCCACCTTGGGTGACCCTACCAGGAGCCAAGCTCCGGATGTCCGTGACGTGTTTGTGTGCTGAAGTGTTGTCACATCTCTGTACTGTTGCCTAGAGCACTTGTGTAGAGAGTAATAGTGATAGAGATGTAGGACTGCCCCTGAAAAGAGGCCTATGTCCATTGAGTGCAGGGCTCCAAATAATCTGTTTTGTATACAAAGACTTAATGCTTTTAATATGAGTTACTTGTGCTGTGTCCATACAGCTGTCCTATATAGTGCTCACTCCTACATACGTAGAGGGCCTGAATCTTGTCATAATGACATCTCAGATAACACGAGTTAAGACTAAGGACTAACAATAAAATCAAATGCTTGACTTTGAGTGTCCAAGGTGAGAATATGGATTCAGCAACAACATTGGCAGTTCAATCTATGAACATCTCACACCAAAGGAGAGCACAAGTCCAGTGACAACCTGACCCACTGAACACCGACAGCAATATGTTGACAAGATGCAAGTTGCATTTAGTAGAGCTTCAAGTCTTGTTTTGTTTAAAAATGCACAGGATGACAAAGAACAGATAATGGCATGTGAGAATATCATATGTTAACCAGTCTGATCGCTACACTACTGACAGTCAGTCCAGCGATGTCCCTAAACCAACTGCAAGGTGGTCTGAAATGAAATGGTCTCACCTGTTCGGTGGATTTGTCACTGAACTGAAGAAAAAAGAGATTTTTATGATTCAGTGTCTGATTAAGGCTCTTGGTAATGTGTTTTCATTTTACTTTCTTTTTCTTTTCTTTTTTTTTTGCAGTGTGACTGAAGTTTTAATAGCCCAGCCCATTATGCAGAGGTCTTCTTCACTGGCTGAGGTGGAGACTGCAGATAGGTCCTTTTTTCCTCTCTCTCTCATTCTCTCTATCATTCCGTCTATCATTCTCACTCTATCATTCTCTCTCTCTCTCTCTCTCTCTCTCTCTCTCTCTCTCTCTCTCTCTCTCTCTCTCTCACTCCACCATTATTAGTTTCCACACCAGAGCTTCTCCTTTCCACCATTTTCAAAGGCATTGTGATGTAATTGAGCAGAAAGCACCGGAGAGAGAATGAGAGAAAGGGAAAGGTTGAAAGTAAAAGAGGTTGAGGGTTTCAAAGCAAGAGAGAGATTGAAAGTGAAAAATGGGAAGGAAAATGATTGAAAGACATAGGGTGGAAAAGGGAGAAGCACACCGAAATAGAGCAAGAGACCGAATGAGTCCTACTCAGTAACTCTCTCTCTCTCTCTCTCTCTCTCTCTCTCTCTCTCTCTCTCTCTCTATCTTTAGCAGGATGACCAAGGCCAGGATAAGAGGAGATTTCAATTATTACAAAGCAATGAAAGATCTGGACACATTCACAACTGTGTGGTGTTATAAAGGGGTACTGTGTTCGACCATAAAGGATGAGCTGGTTTTTGCTGCAGAGCTCAGATAAAAGGGGTCTTCCCTGTTTTTTATGTTTTGAGTTGTTGAATGATTGTTTTTTGGGGATTGTTAAAAGACGCATGTTGAGTGTTTGTAATTTGACAAATATTGTTTATATGTTTAGAAAGATTTCAAGTCTGTTTTTCTGTTAAATAGACTTGTTTTACAATTCAAAATTCTCTCTCTCTCTCTGTCTCTCCTGCATGTCCTCTGAGGGAGGTTTTGACATTAAAGCTGTAACTCCAGTCCAACCCATCCTGCTGTGGCCAGGGAGAATGGATCTCACTTCTTCCCCTCCCTCATCCCTGTTCTCTCTCTCTCTCTCTCTCTCTCTCTCTCTCTCTCTCTCTCTCTCTCTCTCTCTCTCTCTCTCTCTCTCTCTCTCCCTCTCCCTCTCTCTCTCTCTCTCTCTCTCTCTCTCTCTCTCTCTCTCTCTCTCTCCCCCTCCCCCAGAGCCTGAGAATAACTCCTGACAACTAAAATTCATCCGTCTTCCCACCTCCGCCCGGCCTTACTGCTTCGGCTTGTAGTCGATATGTCCTTTTTGGAAATGCTATCTGAAGTATTGCAACACTAGTAATCCATTTTCTATTTGGGTCCACCAATGAGAGGTGACGTTTTAATCTGAAGTGATACAGACTAAGCCGACCTGATCAGATGAAATATGATTGACTGACCTTGTTTGTAACAGCTGGGAGATGATGTCAAGACAGAAAAACACACAACCCCGCCAAATAATATCTAATCTGTGTAACATCTGCCAGAAATCTTAGTTTTGTTTTTTGGAATTAAACGCGATGTGATTAATTCATTATGATGGACTCTAGACAAAATTTGCAGCATTGTGTGTTGGGGTCTGCCCCACCTAACTCTGTTCAAAGTTTGCATATGATGCATGTTTATCTACAGTAAGTACCGTGTTGGATGACAACACTTAAATACATATAAAAGCATTTACTGTGTGTGTGTGTGTGTGTGTGTGTGTGTGTGTGTGTCTCCAGTGAGCAACACGTTCCCTTTTGGTCCTAAGCACTGTTGCTCTGGGTGGGTCAGCAATATCACAAAGCTCTGATGGAGACATACTGTGTGTGCGCGCATGTGTGTGTGTGTGTGTGTGTGTGTGTGAGAGATAGAGAGAGAGAGACAGACAGATAGAGAGAGGAGGGAAATAGAGGACGAGAGACACTAGGGAACCATAATGCTGCATGTGAGAAAAAAGAGGTTCAAAGACAGAGAGAGCGGGATAGAGTTAAAGGTAGTGAGCAGACTCTCTCCCTCCCTCTCGCTCGCTCTGTGTGTGTGTGGGTGTGTGTGTGTGTCCCAGTGCAACAGTGTGTCTTAAATAAGGCTTCAGTGGACTCTTAGTAAATATCAATAGATCATCAGGGCTGCTTGAGAGGGACATTGATCTAAGTTAGCTAGCTTAACTATTCGTCCTTGACTCATTGATTTTCTTTCTGCTTACTTGTGTTTTCTTCCTGTCTACCAACCTTTCTACCTGTTTATTTGCCTGCCTATCTAACTGGTAATCTCTTTCTCTTCTCTCTCTCTCTCTCTCTCTCTCTCTCTCTCTCTCTCTCTCTCTCTCTCTCTCTCTCTCTCTCTCTCTCTCTCTCTCTCTCTCTCTCTCTCTCACACACACACACACACAAACAAAATTAGTTCAACTCCTACTCCTGCAGATCCTGTCTTACCATATTCATATATATACAATGAGTCACTGATAGTCCCTGTTATTCCAGCTTTTGAGACGGTCTCTCTTGATACTTTGACTAAGCTCGTGTCAGCTTCTAAACCAATTGCTTGCCTTCTTAACAAAGATACTTGATCCTTTACCAGCAAAACTTTTTAAATACCTCTGGTCTTTCATGGGACCTACACTGCTAGACATTGTTAATTTATCACTTACTACTTACTGGCACTGTTCCCAGCAGTTTTAAGACAGCTGTGGTTAAACCTCTACTTAAAAAAAAACACAACTCGATCCAGGGTCTCTTAATAACTATTGATCAGTCTTTAGTCTTCCTTTCTTTTCTAAAGTACGAGAGAGAGTTGTGTATCAACAACTTTCGACCCATATAGAAGACATTTTCTGTCGGGTTTCAGGGCCTGTCACTCTACTGAAACTGTCCTGACAAGAGTGGTGAATGATCTTTTACTAGCTATGGACTCAGATTCCACCTCTGTGCTTCTACTACTGGACCCCAGTGCAGCCTTTGACACCATTGATCACTACATACTATTAGACAGAATAAATTGTAATTTTGCTGTCTCTGGCCTAGCTCTCTCTTGGCTCAAGCCCTACTTATCTTGAAGAACAGTGTGTCTGCTATTATAATATTACATTAAAATTCTCTGATGTTAAATATGGCGTATCTCAGGGCTCAGTTCTTGGCCCTCTACTTTTCTCTTTTTATTTTTCACCTCTTGGCCAAATTATATGCAGTCATCGAAGAAATTGCCATTGCTATGGGGCTAATACTCAGCTGTATGTGCCTATAAGGGCTGATGATCATACTCAAATGACTAACTTAGAGGCCTGCTTGACTGCTGTGAAAAATTGGATGTCACTAAATGTCCTGCTTTTAAATTTGGATAAAACTGAGATGCTGGCCATTGGCCCTGCTAGACATGGACACCAATTTGATCAAGTAACAGTAACGCTCGACAACTCTGTGAATTCACAAAAGTGTGGCAGCCAAAAATCCTTGCGTTACATTTGATCCCAACCTTTCCTTTGATAAGGACATTAAAGAAATCACCAAGACTGCCTTTTAACACTTATATAACATAGCTAAAACTCAGTCTTTTCTCTCCACGTCTGATGCAAAGACTCTAATACATGCATTTGTTTCATCCAGACTTGATTACTGTAATGTTCTGTTTTCAGGTCTGCCACATTCTAGTACTAAAAGTCTTCAGATGGTTCAAAATGCTGCAGTTATAATCCTAACCAAAACTTGAAAACCTGACCATATTACATCAATTCTTGCCTCCCTTCACTGGCCTCTGATCCATGTTAGATCAGACTTCAAGGCGCTTCTGCTGACTTATAAAAGCCTAAATGGGCTTGCCCCATGATACCTGTCAGCTCTCCCTAAACCATACTTTCCATCTCGAGCTCTCCGCTCTCAAAATCCAGGGCTCCTGTGTGTACTCTAAGTGAAAAAGAAGTCAGCTGGTGGCAGGGCCTTTTCCTATCGGGCCCCATTCTTGTGGAATAACCCGCCTGCTGCCGTCAGACAATCAGAGTCTGTTGAGTCCTTTATATCCAAGCTTCAGCTCATCTTTTGTCTTAACCTGCAATGAGTTGCCTTTAAATTGAGTACTTCACAAACTGTACTGCATGCCGGTCGCTTTCTTTCTCAATGAATTTTCCAAGCACTGCCAATGAGATTATAGAGTGTAGATTATTGACTATTACAACTTTTCTTTTTTCTCTCACATGTCTTTTCTCTCTCTCTGAATGATGGCTTCTCCTGTCTCTTCTCCCATGTATGGGGATAGAGTGATGTGAGTCTCCTCCGTGTGCAAGTGTAGACTGTCCTCCTCCCAGGTCTCCATGGGGATATTGGTCGCCACCTGGACGCAGCTTGGCATCCTCCTCATCACATTCTTTATATATCTTATAAATGCATATAATTTTGTTATCCTGTTTCAATGTTATATCCTTTTCTCACTCTGATGTGTGACTAATGTCTTTTCTTGTCTCTTCTCCTGTGTATGTGAATGGTGTGATGTAGGTCTCCCCTGTGTGCATGTGTAGCCTATCCTCCTGTCAGGTCTACATGTTGGTTTACAGGGCGACATGATGGCCCAGTGGTTAGTACTATTGCCTCACAACAACAAGGTTCTGGGTTCGAACCCCAGGCTGTCCCAGGTCCTTTCTGTGTGGAGTTTGCATGTTCTCCCCATGTGTGCATGGGTTTCCTCCCATCATGGCATCCCCCTCATCATATTTTTCATATATATTTTGATTCCATTATATTTCTGTTGTCCTCTTTCAGTGTTGTATTCTGTAAATTGTGTTTTATTCTGAAAACACAACATCCGTAGCATGTCTGTCCATATTGGGGGAGAGATCCCTCCTCTGCTGCTCTTCCTGAGGCTTCTTCCTATTTTTTCTCTGTTACATGAGTTTTTAGGGAGTTGTTGTTCCTTATTTGATGTGAGGGTCTATGGTCCTGAACCCCATTAAGCGGCCTATGAGAGCCAAATGTCTGACCTGCGCTGACCCATTGGCACTAACGTACCTATCATAACATGTGAAATAAAGTGTGCAACATGTGAAATATAGTGCATCCTGCTCTACTTTATTTTGACTTCACCCCACACCGTACATTTAACCTATGCTGTAGAACTCCCACAGACATAAGACGTACTCTGCACTCTCTACGGTCCTTGACTAGACAGAGCCCACTCACTGGCTAAGTCACATACAGTGCATCCGGAAAGTATTCACACCCCTTCACTTTCCCCACATTTTGTTATGTTACAGCCTTATTCCAAAATGGATTAAATTCCATGTTTCCCTCATCAATCTACATACAATACCCCATAATGACAAAGTGAAAAAGGTTTTGTAGAAAATTTTGCAAATTCGTTAAAAATAAAAAACTGAAATATTGCATGTACATAAGTATTCACACCCTTTACTCAGTACTTGGTTGAGGCACCCTTGGCAGCGATTACAGCCTCAAATCTTCTTGGGTACGAAGCTACAAGCTTGGCACACCTATATTTGGGGTATTTCTCCCATTCTTCTCTGCAGATCCTCTCGAGCTCTGTAAGGTTAGATGGGGAGCGTTGCTGCACAGCCATTTTCAGGTCTTTCCAGAGATGTTCAATGGGGTTCAAGTCTGGGCTCTGGCTGGGCCACTCAAGGACATTCACAGACTTGTCCCGAAGCCACTCCTTCGTTGTCTTGGCTGTGTGCTTAGGGTCGTTGTCGTGTTGAAAGGTAAACCTTCGCCCCAGTCTGAGGTCCTGAGTGCTCTGGAGCAGGTTTTCATCAAGGATCTCTCTGTACTTTGCTCCATTCATCTTTCCCTCGATCCTGACTAGTCTCCCAGTTCCTGCCGCTGAAAAACATCCCCAAAGCACGATGCTGCCACCACCATGCTTCACTGTAGGGATGGTATTAGCAAGGTGATGAGAGGTGCCTGGTTTCCTCCAGACGTGGCGTTTGGCATTCAGGCCAAAGAGTTCAATCTTGGTTTCATCAGACCAGAGAATATTGTTTCTCATGGTCAGAGAGTCCTTTAGGTACTTTCTGGCAAACTCCAAGCGGGCTGTCATGTGCCTTTTACTGAGCAGAGGCTTCCGTCTGGCCACTCTACCATAAAGGCCTGATTGGTGGAGTGCTGCAGAGATGGTTGTCCTTCTGGAAGGTTCTCCCATCTCCAAAGAGGAATGCTGGAGCTCTGTCAGAGTGACCATCGGGTTCTTGGTCACCTCCCTGACCAAGGCCCTTCTCCCCCGATTGCTCAGTTTGGCTGGGGGGCCAGCTCTAGGAAGAGTCCTGGTGGATCCAAACTTCTTCCATTTACGAATGATGGAGACCACTGTGCTCTTCGGGACCTTCAAAGCTGTAGAATTTTTTTTGTACCCTTCCCCAGATCTGTGCCTCGATACAATCCTGTCTCGGAGGTCCACAGACAATTCCTTTGACTTCATGGCTTGGTTTCTGCTCTGACATGCACTGTCAAGCAGTGGGACCTTATATAGACAGGTGTGTGCCTTTCCAAATCATGTCCAATCCATTGAATTTACTACAGGTGGACTCCAATCAAGATGTAGAAACATCTCAAGGATGATCAGTGGAAACAGGATGAACCTGAGCTCAATTTTGAGTGTCATAGCAAAGGGTGTGAATACTTATGTACATGCAATATTTCAGTTTCTTATTTTTAATAAATTTGCAAAAATTTCTGCAAACCTTTTTCACTTTGTCATTATGGGGTATTGTGTGTAGATTGATGAAAAAAAAGGAATTTAATCCACTGTGGAATAAGGCTGTAACATAACAAAATGTGGGGAAAGTGAAGGGGTGTGAATACTTTCTGGATGCACTGTATAATCAATAACTGTCCTAAACCAACAACAAGGCCTGCATGAAAAAGCGGGAAGTCAACGAGGAAAACCGTCAGTTCAAATCTAACTGGACTGATCAGTTCTGTTTTATTTTACTGCACTATATCAATGCCAAACCGACATGCTTGATATGCATGTAAACCATAGCTGTCTGCAAAACAGATGATCTAAAGCCGCCCTTCAACACTATGCGTGCTGCCAGTTTTAATGCCAACTACCCTACAAAATCAGATCATCACTGCAAACAAAACAGTGAATATGATAACATCATACAAGCCCTCCGTTTCTACTATCTGTAAATCAACATCGGCACAAGAGATGAACAGCTGCATCATTGCATGTTTCATGGAACCTTGTTAAAGCTAAGAAGCCGTTCACTGATGCAGAGTTGATTAAAACATGTGCAACAGATATCGTTGGTGAATTTTTTAAGTCATGATGAGAAAAACAAAAATGTTGTGAAGCTATTAAAGCAGGTGCCATTGTCGGCTAACACATCAACAAGAAGAATAGAACTTTTAGTTGAGGAGTGTTTTTCCAAACTACTCACCGATTTGAAAAGAGCAGAAGCCATATCACTAGCCATAGACTCGTCCTTTTACCGAACCGGTGTGGAATATCATCTATGTTCGCAAGATTTCTTGATGGGAAGACCTTTCAGGCAGAGCTGCTTTGTTTGCTTCCTCTGCCTGGGCGCAGAAACCATCTTTAATGAATTAGCACAGTTCTTTGAGAAGAATGGCTTGGATGTGAGCAAAATTGTGTCCATTGTCACCAATGGGGCTCCATCAATGGTGGGACAACACAAAGGGCTTGGTAAGCAGGCTTGCCACTGTTAACCCAGCGCTCTTAGCATTTCATTGCAGTATTCACAATCAGTGTTGTGCTCTAAACTGTGGGGGAATGAAAGAGGCGATGGATACTGTGACGAGACTGGTAAATTTCGTTCACAAGAGTTCTAGTTTGCACCATCGCCTTTTCAAAGCATTGCTGGAGGAAATTTTAGCTCAACACAAGGATCTTTTGCTGCATATAATGATGTTCGCTGGCTGAGCAAAGGCCATGTGTTGGAGAGGGTGTGACCTGTACGATGAGCTTGTGTCATTTTTATCCAGACTGTGGAGCCAAAAAGCCCAAGAATATCCTTTCAGTTTTTTTTTACCCCCCCCCCTTTCTCCCCAATTGTATCCAGGCAATTGACCCTTCGCTAAGCCCCGCCATAGAACAGCCACTGTCCAATCCTACGTTAGTAACCGTTACTAAGCAGGGGAGGCCTGGCAAGCTATCGAGGAAATGCCGAAGCGGTGCGTTCATGGTACCTGCAAATCAGACAGCAGATATCCTAAAAGTTTGGAGGTTGGGGTCGTATTTTGGGCTTTTCCTAAGCGTATAACACAAGAGGAAAAATGTCGAATGTGGATATATCAGTGTGGAAGACCTCACTCACAGCTGAATCCATCGAGGATAAACAAAAACACATTTGTTTGCTACAAGGTAAGCTTGCTAACGTGAGCTAGCCTAGCTAGCTAGGTTAGCTAACGTGACAGTCAACTGGTCGATCCTGTCTAGCCTTTGCGACCACCACCGATGATACGGACACAGCCTTTATTTTACCACCTCTTGGTTTGTGCCATTGTTGTGGCAAACTTGTGCAGGACTTAGCTGACTCTTCTGTTCTTGCCTTTATAAGATCCAGTGTATGGATCAAGCCCACGATGTGTGAGCAATATCCTGGTGCACTTTAAACAAACGGGAAAGTGCATGTGAGCTCCCCTGATCCAGCTGGCTAGCCTGGCTAGCTAAAACATAGCCTAATGTTAGCTAGATCTGAAAGCTAGCTAGTAGGCTATATGGACTCATAACTAAAGGTCAGCTTAAAATACAACTATGTATATTGTCTTACCCTGCTGTACACGAGCATTTTTGTTCATTTATCTTCTTGTCCTTAACGTGAATAGTTAAGACGTGGGGTGCCTGGGTCTTATATTGGGACCTGTAGGCTTTAGCCTCGATTTTAATTTCCCCTTCATTCACATGCTGACAAATTATATCATGGATGTAGCTTTCAAATGCATATTGCAAGCCTTTCTGTCTACTTCTCTCTGATATCTCCTTGCTTTTCCAGAAATTGGATGTCAATTCACCTGGAATATCTCTCACTGACATGACAGTAAACGCCATGTTTAAATTTCGCGGACGGACAATAGCTTGCCAGGCGTAGCAACAGTAACCAAGGGGGGCGGGGCTTAGCAAAGGGTCAATTACCCCACTCTTCCGAGACATCCTGGTCACTGCTCCACCCCCTCTGCTGATCCGTGGAGGGCTGCAGACTACCACATTCCTCCTCCAATACATGTGGAGTCACCAGCCGCTTCTTTTCACCTGACAGTGAGGAGTTTCACCAGGGGGCGTAGCATGTGGGAGGATCATGCTATTCCCCCCAGTTCCCCCTCCCCTCCGAACAGGCACCCTGACCGGGACACACACCCACATCCGGCTTCCCACCCACAAACACGGCCAATTGTGTCTGTAGGGACAACCAGCCAAGCCGGAGGTAATGCAGGGATTCGAACCGGGCTCCCCGTATTGGTAGGCAATGGAATAGACTGCTACGCTACCCAGACACATCCCAATATCAGGGGTTTTTAAGGTGATGGCATATGTTATTTATTTGTTTATTTTTTTGTGGCATCATGTCTCATCTAAATCGCTTTAATCTGCAATTAGAAGGCAAGAAGCACACTATTGCAGATATATACGAGGTGGTTGAAGCTTTCCAGTCAAAGCTGAACCTTTTGGAGACAGACCTTCATGGGAGAAAGTTGCACTTTCCACCACTGCGAGAGCATTGCAAGAAAACGAAATGTGATTCAGCGTTGAAGGATTTTGTGACGAGCCTGGCAGGAAACTTCAAGGAACGATTTGATAGCTCTCGTAAACTCTCAGGTGACATCCTCCTATTCCTAAGACAGCCATTCTCGATTTTGGCTGATGGCCAGTGGACTGCAGAGGCCAAAAGGCTGGTACCTTCCATAGATGAGGCAACTCTTAAGATGGAGGTCTTGGAGATGGGAACATCTGAGTTGCTCAAAGCACAACACACGGACGTGGGGGTGAGTGAGTTTTGGATCAACGTGGTTCCCCAAGCTCGACTCAAAAACATGAGAACTAGTCCAATGTCCCTACTCACAATGTTCCCCTTCACGTACATATGTGAGTCATCGTTTTCACCAATGAACTCGATCAAGAACCAGGGGAGAAGCAGACTCTCCAATGCACATCGTGGCCAGTGCCTCAGGCTTGCCACAACAGAATCCAGGCCCGACATCAGCAGGATTGCCTCATCCCGTCGCTCTCACTTCTCTCACTGATTGGTGAATGAACATCCATTTATTTTTGTCCATTTGTCCATAATTGAATAATTGGTTTTGAACTTATTTTGTTTCAAGAGTGCATTTTTTTCTTGTGTGACCCTATAGGCTTTAAGAATCCTAGGCCTAAATTATTACTACCACCACCACCACTACTACTACTATTAATAATAATAATGATAATAATAATACTAAAAATAATCATATTGATAATAATAATAATAGCTGCAACAACATCTCCACATAAAACAACTTTTGCTGGCGTGATGGAGAAACTGCCCCGGATGTTTTGGACCATGGCTTGGCATGCATGACATGATTTGGCCCTTGGGGAAAACTAATAGGGGAACCCTGGTCTAAGGACAGGATGCTGTATTGCTATAAAGCCCCCTGAGACGAATTTGTAATTTCTGACATTGGACTATAGAAATAAAAGTGACTTGACTTGACTTGACATGACACACGAACACACACACACACACACACACACACACACCATGTGTCTATCTGTCTGACAGATGTGCGGGCTGTGGTTTTGAGCATTGTTTTAGAGGCAGGGAGACGTAGGAATGGCACGTCTGAATGAGGATGAAAACCTGTGTCATTAACTCTGTATTTCAGCAGGAATCCTTTGGGCATTATGTCACCGTGGACCATGAGTTGAGTAATCTAACACTTAGAAACTATTGAACTGTGTGTCTGTTAACTGGTGAGGTCTTGCTACCCTGAAAAGGACTGACTGAATGTACGTGTTTGGTTTAATGAATCCCATACCGGGTACCACAGAGCTTCTCTCCCCCCGGGGTCCTTACAGTTAAGTGTGTGAACTCGATCACACTGGCTAACTCGCCTTTCTATGTGGCTGGCTGAATGACTAGCTGTTGGTCTATCTGCCTGTCTGTTTTACCACCTTTCAGTCGACTTCCTGAATAATGGGCTGCCGTACTGACTGTCTACCCTCCTGGCTGGTTGACCAACTGACTACCAGTCTGTTTACCTTCCCAAAATACAGACTGGCTGTCTACCTACCTTCAGCTTAGTGCTGCATGATTGGGTGAAAAGGTCATATTGCGATTATTGTGGACAATATCGCGATTTGCAACTGCGATATAATAAACACATTTATACAAACAATACAAATTTGTCGTGTTGCTGTGACATGTTGCGACTCTCATTGTGCATGTTTTACACAGGCCCTCTTTCTGCTCAATATCGCTGAGCTTGAACCCAAAATATCGCCATAAAACAGGCCGCGTTTTTTTTTTTGTTGCCACCAGTTCATCAGCGTTAAACTATGGAAGCCCGTTTCCGCCACGTTTAAAAAAAAGTTTGCTTAATTGGGACTTTATTTCTTGCAATTGCGACTTTATTTCTCACAATTCCATGACCCTGCCCGATTGGCTAAAAAAAAACAAACAATAAAAGTCAGAATTGCAAGACATACAGTTGGAATTCTGAGAAATAAAGTCGCAATTAAGCAAACTTTTTTCTTTTTTTTTTTCTTTATTAATTAATGTGGTGGAAACGGACTTGCTTCTGCGCACGGTGGCGCAGTGGTTAGTACGGTCGCCTCACAGCAAGAAAGTCTTGGGTTCGAACCCCGGGGTAGCCCAACCTTGGGGGTCGTCCCGAGTCGTCCTCTGTGTGGAGTTTGCATGTTCTCCCCGTGTCTGCGTGAGTTTCCTCTGGGTGCTCTGGTTTCCTCCCACAGTCCAAAGACATGTAGGGCAGGTGAATCGGCCGTACTAAATTGTCCCTAGATATGAATATGTGTGTGTCGGCCTTGTGTGATGGCCTGGCGGCCTGTCCAGAATGTCTCCCCGTCTACCGCCCAGTGACTGCTGGGATAGGCTCCAGCATCCCCGCAACCCTGAGAGCAGGATAAGAGGTTCGAATAATGGATGGATGGATGCTCGTTGTCATCGGTATCCATTTTTTCCTTCTTTCTGGTCTGCACACAGCACACCAGATAGTCATGTGACCGTAGACTGCACATGCTTCACTGCCTAAACATACTAGACTGATTGGTCATCTCTTAATTGTAGGTGTAGATATGCAGACTGCACACATACAGACGCTCACACACGGCACATTTTATTATTTAATTAACTCGCAGCCTTTTGCGGTTATATAATTGCAACAGGCTGACATCGCGATTGCATTGCAATTAGATTAATCACGCAGCACTACTACAGCTGTTCGTCTTCTTGCCTGCCCCTCCCTCCTTTTCTCACTGTTTCTGTCTATTGTCCCCATAGGAGGGTTTTTGTGCCATGTCATCACAGAGATGCGTGCGCAACTAGGGGGCAGAAAGCAGCTACAGCGCAGAGATTTTAACCAAGGTAGAGCTCAGATACAGCAGAGATGATGCACAGTTGTTGTGCAATAAACTGCACAAACCGCCAAATGGATGGGTGGAACATGTTGAACATTTTCATTGTTGAACTGCTTTGGTAGCTCCCAAAAGATTATGAGATGCATAATCTTTTGGGAGCTACCAAAGCAGTTTTGCCCCCTGGCTGCGCACCCGCCCAGTAATGTTTGTAAACAGGAAACGCGTCTATACATACAGTCGGCGTCTAGTCATAGCTGGGGGGAGTGGTGAGGGTGGAGTCGGCGAGGGGGGAAACAGTCCTTTCCCCCAGCCTGGAAATGCTGGGAAAGCGTGGTTTTTAAACTCACACGCTAATGTTAACAAGGTGTCATGTCTTATATAGAGTCCTTGCTGTCACTTGAGAAAGAACGCTACATTCAAAACATAATACGATTGATTAAACGTACCATAATATCAGTACCCTACATCCGTTAACGCTGTGATGTAACAGACGAGCATGTTTTAGTGAATTCCATGCACAGACAGTAGCAGCACTAACGCTACTCAGTGCCGTTAGCCTATGTTTTGATGATATGCTATATCATGCAGGGATTTACACACGGTGCAATCTGAAGGAAAACAGGTCCTTGGAGGCACACAACATTTTTACCAGTGGCTTTGTGGGGGTTGTACTCCATCACAAAATGTCTGGGTCAGACACTTATCTTGGTGGGATGTGAAGCAGTCCTGGAGGGTGACAGAAAAGCCTCATCGGACCTGGGTTGCTGTCAGTCCTGGTTGTTCTTTGTGACTGCACGGCAGGGTAAGTGGTGGATGACGCTTACTTCTTCTTTTTTCGGCTTCTTCCCTGTTTCTCAGGGGTCACCACAGAAGATTTTACAGTTTTCCACTGGTACCCTGTGAGGGCACAGCACCAATGGCGGTTGTTGTTAACACAGGCCTCGACCGATCCAGTATGGTCTTGTCAATCCACATAATCATTTGGCAAAATTTTACATCGGATGTCCTCCCTGACGGCGGCACTGGTAAAGCGCTGGACGCCATCCCAGTATTCGTGGACTTGCGCCCATACCTGTCGCCTGGGTGGACGATGCTACTGATTTAGCTTAATAAGTGCAAGCCAGATGGCTTACAGCCGTGTTCTCCTACACAGTTCTGTCTCTTGATTTGGCATTATATAAAACCTTAACTCTGGATTTTCAAGTTTATTTCATGTGCAGAAAGTCACACAGCAACTCCTCAGCATAGCAGCGAATGCTTTGTTTCCCCCCTTGGCGTAAAAGGATGCGGCGTTACATGGGTGTTCCCATAACTACTCACTGTATCTATAGCGATTGCTTATTTTTAAGCACAGCGTTAAGGCCTGAGGTTTGAAATCCAACCAAACAGATCTCAACTGTTGGCCCATGTGTATCAAGGTGTGTGGTTGGTAGAATTTGTTAAGTTGTACATGTTTCCTGGTGCACAGTACAAAGTACTTCACCTTCACCTAAATCACGCCTCCGGCTGGTTCCTCTCCACCACAGAAATCCCATTTACTGCTTTCTGTTTCATTGCAGGTGGGACGGCTACACTGAACATAGAGACAGCCCTGCCAGTCATGAGCTCCATCAGTAGTGATGAATACAGTGACAGGAACCCCTTCCATTGATCTCTATGGTAAAATGTTGCCCCCCCCCCCCTTGGTTGAGTGATGAAGAGGGAGGTTACCTGTCTATCCTTGAGATTGTCCGTCATTAGCACTTTTAAAATGCCCAAGGTTTTTATGAGGGGTTCTTATCATCTGGTAGATGTCCTTGAAGGTGTTAAGGGAAACTTTAATGTCCCTTAACAGAACACATGATTATTTCCGAGGGTTGTTTTATTCAAGGGATCTCAATTTCATATTTACAGCTTTCAAGTATACCCTCTTAAAATGATGACATTTCAACATGTCTGCACACTTGTGAGAGACAACACACACGTACCCTCTCAACACAACCCTCACATACTGGCAAAAACACCTACTGTGAACACTGTCATTGACACGTGAACGTGACTTTCCAGAACTGAAGGGGGACTTCTGGGCATGGAGCTGCAGCAGCTCCTGGCAGTCTAGGTAGAGCCAGTCTAGTCCCATGTGTCCCTTCAGGACAGGAGCATGACAACTGCATGGGACATAGCTGCGAGCGTTCAGCGGGGTTTGTCTGAGCCGGGCTGCAGCTTTGCTCTGTGTTTGTGCGTATGAGTGTGTGTTTGTGTGCCAGACACACTGGAGAGTAACACACATGTCTGCTGGGGATTCCAATTATAGCTTTATCTCCACCATCGCTGCCATTGTCAGACTGCTCATGTCGGCTGTGTGTGTGTTTGTGTGTGTGTGTGTGTGTGAATATTTTGTATGTGACTAAGTGTGACTGTGTGAACATGAATGTTTGTATCAGACTGTGTGACAATATATGTGTGTGTGTGTGTGTGTGTGTGTGCATGAGTTCTTATGTGCATATTTGGATGTTAGTGTGACTATGTATGTGTATCTGAAGGTGGTGTTGTGTGTCTTTGTGTATCATGTGTTTGTAGCAAAATGTTTGTGGCCATGTGAGTATTGGGTGTGTACATTTTTGTTGACTGTCTGCATTTGTGGCTTGTATTTAGATATATTCATCTGTGTGTGTGTGTGTGTGTGTGTGAGTGAATGAGTGTAGCCAACCCATGGCTGCTCACATTAATGCAGTGATGTCCTTGAACTCTCTTACCATGAGCAGACACTGGTGCACTGTGCTTGTGTATGGTATGTGCGTGTGCGTGTGCATGTGTGTGTGTGCGTGCGTGCATGCGTGTGTGTGTGTGTGTGTGTGTTTGAAAAAAATACCCTCCTCATCCAGAGGCTTTAAGCTTATCTGTGTGTGCATCCATCTTATATGCATTTGTGTGTGTGTGTGTGTGTGTGTGTGTGTGTGTGTGTGTGTGTGTGCGTGTTTTGTGACTGTTGGTTTAATTTATTGCAGAATCAATGTCTTTATGTGATTGTGTCTGTCTGCTTTTATTGTGTGTGTAGATGTGTGCCTTTGAGAGTGAGACAGGGAGAGTGTGTGCAGGTGTGTGATGCAGGGTTCATCTTATGCAGGGGTCTATATCTCATGGTCCTAGCGATTAAAGAAATCATGTTATATAGACCACCAAGACTATTTCCAAGTGCCATCTCATCCTCCTATTTCTTGTTTATTTATTTATTTTTTAAAAATTTTACCCCTCTAACATTTTTTTTTTAATTTTGTAAAAATTTAATTTTTAATTTTTTTTTTACCCCAGTTGTACCCGGCCAATTACCCCACTCTTCCGAGCCGTCCTGGTCCCTGCTCCACCCCCTCTACCCATCCGGGGAGGGCTGCAGACTACCACATGCCTCCTCCGATACATGTGGAGTCGCCAGCTGCTTCTTTTCACCTGACAGTGAGGAGTTTCGCCAGGGGGACGTAGTGTGTGGGAGGATCATGCTATCCCCCCTAGTTCCCCCTCCGCCCTGAACAGTCACCCCGACCGACCAGAGAAGGTGCTAGTGCAGCGACCAGGACTCACCCACATCCAGCTTCCCACCTGCAGACACGGCCAATTGTGTCTGTAGGGATGCCCGACCAAGCCGGAGGTAACACGGGGATTTTAACCAGGCCGCTACATCCACCAGACACCCTTCATCCTATTTCAACAGCCACCACAGGTGACCTTATGACCTCATTGAAAATCCTAAACCACTCTGGAAATTGGTCTAAGAGATTGTGTTCTCTGGGTGGCCGTCGGCTGTCCAGGTCCCGGTCTGAACTTAGCTGGATGGACAGCAGGTTGCTCATGATGGGGAGGCAGCGATGAGTTTTTAGGTGTATCCGATATCACCGTGTTGATGTTGTTCCTCATCTCATCTCTCAACTCATCATCAGCCGCTTCGCCGGGGTCGGGTCGCGGTGGCAGCAAGCTAAGCAGGGCACTCCAGACATCCCTCTCCCCAGCGACGCCCTCCAGCTCCTCCTGGGGGATCCCAAGGCGTTGCCAGGCCAGACTGGACATGTAGTCCCTCCAGCAAGTTCTGGGTCTACCCCGGGGTCTCCTCCCAGTTGGACGTACCCAGAAAACCTCCAAAGGAGGGCTCCCTGGAGGCATCCTAATTAGATGCCCGAACCACCTCAACTGGCTCCTTTCGACAGGAAGGAGCAGTGGCTCTACTCCGAGCTCCCTCCAGGTGTCCGAGCTCACCCTTTCAGTCACTACCCAAAGCTCACCACCATAGGTGATGGTTGGTGGTGTTGCTCCTACGACATCACAATTAATGTTGCTCCACGACCATCATTACAACGGACCAATCACGTTGTTGTGCTGCCGTGCCTTTGCGACTTTGGTCACCTTCCCCGAAGGTATACCTCTGTTAAGGTTACCCAGTAAAAAGGATGCTGGCAGACAACGGGAGCTGTCTCAGCTGACCTGAAGGGAGGAACAGGATGCGCCCAACTTGTAGGCAGCGTGTTTCTACAACCTACCTTTTAATTTTGAGCGCACTTTATTGGCTGTCTTCTTGATGTCAGCTGTGAGGTCCTCCAACTCTTGCTTGGTCTCTGCAAAGGGGGGAGGCGAGAGAGAGAGAATAAAGATGTGAAATACAGAAAACACATTTGTCGATCATATTTAACCAAATATGACTGAACCACAATGAGGCACCTCACTCGCATGTTGCCTCAGATCTTTCGTCAATCTGCTGAATGGTGCCCCCTGTTGTTGCATTAACCGTTGCTGCTTTATTCATGTAGCGATTTATTGGAGTTATTTATTTATTTATTTATTTAGTTGCTTCCAATTGCTATTTGTTTGTTCGTTGGACACACAGGTTGTGTTTTTCGATGTGGTCCGGCTTAGCATTGTAGAGCAACAGTGAAGTGGAGTCACGGTGTTGAGAAATTCTCTCAGCCGTGTTGCACCAGGATGACCGGCCTGTTTGTGAGGAACGCGCTCATGCGTATGCTGCGTCTGTGTGTGTGTGTGTGCGCATGTGTGTGTAATTGTGCGCATGTGAATGCATGTTTGAATGAGAAAGAGAAAGGGAGGGAGGAAGAGAGAGACAATGTATGTGTGTTTGTGTGTCTCAGCTGCATTGCTGGGCATGATTTATGACTGCTGCAGTGCCATTCAGCCACCAGAAACTAACCCGGCCCTCTCTCTCTCGCATTTTTTCTATGGGTCTCTCTTTCTTTCAGTCAGTCTGTTTGCCTCTTTCTTCTATCTTTCTGTGGCTCTCCCCCCCTCTTCTTCTGTGGTTATTTAACTATCGCCGTCTCTCACTGTCATTCTCTCTTATCCTTTTCCTCTCTAACCCCCTATCTCTTCCTTCTTTCTGCCTTTCTCTGTCTCTCTCCATTTATCCCTCTGTCTCTGTCATTCTTCACCCCCCCCGCTCTCTGTTCCTCTCTGTCTTCCTTCATCTCAACCTCTGAATCACCCTCATGCACAAACTCCGGTTTTATGCTCTCTCTCTCTCTCTCTCTTCTGACTCTACCCATCTACCCCTGCCCCCGCCGTCTTCTCTCCTCCATCCCCTCTTGCTTTCATCCCCTCCTCTCTGTTCTTCAGTCTCTCCTGCCCTCCTCATACCCCCCGCTCTCAATTCCCCCTGATAAATCACTCTCAAAATTACCCTCGTCCACACCCTCCCTCTCTCTTGCTCTCTCTGTCTTTCTGTCTGTCTCCCCCCGCTCTCTCTCTCTCTCTCTCTCTCTCTCTCTCTCTCTCTGTTAGTTGTATAATTGTTTAGAATTGCAAATGTGTCATCTGTCTGCCACTCTTAACTTTCCTCTTTTCTGTCTCTCTCTCGCTCTCTCTCTCGCTCTGTTCATCTTCAGTTTGGCTTCAGGTCACTCTATCCCTTCCCTGACCCTCCTCTTCCTTTTCTAAGAAACTGCCCCCTCCCACATTTCCTGGCCTATTAATGGTGTCTGGGCGGAGTTGTGAATATGAAAGGGCTGCATGGAAAGTCCAATGCCTCATCCATTTTATTCATATAATATAATATAATATAATATAATATAATATGGGAGAGTTTTCCTTTTTATTTTATTTTCATGAAACCGTTTTCTCTGTTTGAGGTTTAGTGTGGATGCGTGCAGCAGTTGGTGCAGATACTCTGGACCATTTGCAGGGCTATGGAGAAAGCGGGTGTTTTGCTTAAAGGTACATCAGCAGTAGCTTTATTTGAGTGTGATAAAGGGTGCCACGTAGCCCATTAATTAAAAGTGACAAGGGAGCGTTTCCTTGACATATTTAACTTTCAGATGTTCAGCTGAGTGACGAGATTTGCAGGAGGGAATTCGTTCAATGGAACTTGTGACATTTGTTTTTTTAATTTCTCCCCCTTTTTCTCCCTAATTGTACCCGGCCAATTACCCCCACTCTTCCAAGCTGTCTCGCTCGTTGCACCATCCCCTCTGCCGATACGGGGAGGGCTGCAGGCTACCACATGCCTCCTCCGATATATGTGGAGTCACCAGCCGCTTCTTTTAACCTGACAGTGGAGTTTTGCCAGGGGGATGTAGCGCGTGGGAGGATCACGCTATTCCCCCCAGTCCCCCCCCCCCCGAACAGGCGCTCCGACTTACCAGAAGAGGCGCTAGTGCAACAACCAGGACACACACCCACATCTGGCTTCCCGGCCGCAGACATGGCCAATTGTGTCTGTATGGACGCCCGACCAAGCCGGAGGTAACGCGAGGATTCCAACCTGCGACCCCCGTGTTGGTAGGCAACGGGATAGACCGTTACGCCACCCGGACGCCCTGGAACTTGTGACCTTTTGATGAAGGATGAGTCGCTCGGTCATATAGAAGTCATGCTGGATGTTCATAGTCCCAAAGTCTTCCTCTTCTGTTTCATGTTGCAGGATTGGGATAGGGGTGAGCTACTGATGGGAAGGCTCAAACTGGGAGGAATTCTTGGAAAAACCGAGTCGGGGAAACTGAACTAGAGGTGCCCCCCCCCCACTGGCTACTGAAGTGCCTTTGAGCAAAACCCTAACCATCGCTAAAGTAGAAACACTGGGAGAGGAGTGATGCTGCCAGCCGTTTACTGGGTCTGCCTCGACGGAAGAAAATGACACCCTGGATGGCGAGGTGACTCAAGGTGATTCACTTTTTAAATAAAGGCGGAGATAACTCACTGTACTGGGCAGCACCCAGCTGGGGAGACGCACAACATCCCTTCTCCCAGTAAGCTAACGGAGGCTGTGTTGTTTCTGTGTTGTTATCAACCCACACAGAAGCAAACACACAATTCTGTCACATGGGATTCGGCAGGTGAAAGGGGAGACTGAGTGACCGTGTGTGTTTGTGTGTTCAAGTTGTTACTGTAATGAACTGAATGCCACTCAGTATATTAGTGGTGTCAAGTGCTTAATCCTGCTATCGATTGGCAGAAGTCAGCTTGATGTGTGCGGTGTCACTGGATTCATATCTGTACAAAGACAACAACAACAACATCGAGGATAACGCCACACTCAATATGACGTCACAAAACAATTCACACACAAAAAAAGCAGTATAAATTATGCATACTAACATGTCATATAATGTCAAATTATGTGATATAGTGTCATACAATATAATGAAATACAATACAGAATATAATGAATGATAATGAAAAACTTCCATGGTCATCAGAAGGTAATGGTAGCGAGGGAGACAGATGGATAGAAATCACTCTCTCTCTCTCTCTCTCTCTCTCTCTCTCTCTCTCTCTCTCTCTCTCTCTCTCTCTCTCTCTCTCTCTCTCTCTCTTTCCCTCTATCTCTCCCTCTCTCTCTCTCCCTCTCTCTCTCTCTCTCTCTATCTCTCCCTCTCTCCCAGCATTAGCCTTTATGGCTAGCTGTGGTTTAGAGGCCATAGTGTCAGTTTGCCAGTGGGCGGGGCTGAGGGGAAACTACAACCGTAGCCTCGACAGCCACTACACTTCCCATGATGCATTATTCAGGAAGCGGAGGCTGGAATGCATTTTGTACAATGGGCTGGCTAGCAGGCAGCACTGCCGCAAAGAGGCTGACCCAGTAATAGAAGGAGGAGGAGAAAAACAGGTGGTGGAGTAGTTTCGCTGAATGTGAGAAACAAATATATAAACTGTTTTTTATTTCTAAAAAGTTCAAATAAAATTGTGTTGTTTTTTTCCCCCATGATTGTTCTGTATCAGTTTATAAAGTGCTTAACCATCTTGGAGTGGGAGTTTTACTGGCTTCTCTTTCTAAACCTATTAAACCCAATTTAACTTAATGTCATCCATTCTCGTGGTATTTTATGCTATTTTGGGCCTTTTATGTCTCTCCTTATATTTCTCTCTCCTTCAGGTATATTTTCCTCTGTTGTTTACCCTAAAATGAGTCTGTGTCTTATCGGGCATCCGAATACTGAAATGAAGCAAGTGGTTCCATCACAACAAATGTGATGTGGGAGATTTTCTGCAGCATCCATGACAAGGAGTGTTTGGGTTGGTTAATGGATTCGTGGCTCCTTTCCTACTTCCTCCCAGCAAGAAAACACAAGACCAGTGATGGCAGATGGAAAGACCAGATTCCCTGACCACAGTCCACTGAAATCTCCATTTGTATATGTCATTCATGCAGCCAAGCTTTTCAACAAACTGGAAAGGATAATAGTTGTCAGGAAGGGAACATCTGAACAGCGGCATGGTAGAAAAAGGATGCAAGTGTTGCTTGTTATGCCGGCCTGCTGGCGGCATCGATGCAAAGTGAGGAGGACCGTATAGATAAGCATATGCTGTATTATTTATAATGCTGCTGCTGTTGGATTTATATTGATGCCTTCAGGGTATCTGTGTATCTATCCACAATATTATAAATCCGTCTTCTTTCTTTTCTTTTCCTCTTGTGCATTGGTCCGACTATTCCCCCCAATTGTACTTGGCCTATTACCCCACTCTACGGAGCCTTCCTGGTCCCTGCTCCACCCTCTCTGCTGATCCAGGGAGGGCTGCAGACTACCACATGCCTCCTCCGGTATGTGGAGTCGCCAGCCGCTTCTTTTCACCTGACAGAGGAGTTTCACCAGGGAGGATGTAGCACATGGGAGAATCATGCTATTCCCTTCAGTTACCCCCTCCTCCGAACAGGCGCCCTGACTGACCAGAGGAGGCGCTAGTGCAGCGACCAGGATACATACCCACTTCCAGCTTCCCACCCGCAGACACAGCCAGTTGTGTCTGTAGGGACGCCTGCCCAAGCTGGAGTTAACATGGGGATTCGAACCAGAGATGCCCATGTTGGTATGCAATGGAATAGCCTACGCTACCTGGATGCCACCCCAAGTGTTGCTTGTTAAGGGTATGCTGGTGGTATCGATGCAAAGTGAGAAGAGACCATATAGATAAACATATGTTGTATTACTTATAATGCTGTTGCTGTAGGATTTACTATATTGATGCCTTCAGGGTATCTATGCATCTATTCACAATTGTATAAATCCTTATTCTTTCTTTTCTTTTCCTCTTGTACACTGGTTTGACTATTTTTATTTATTTATTTTTTATTGTTGGCTATAGAGCAGACCCTATTTTTTCTTTTTGGATCCCAATTAAGGAGTCAGTCGCATGGATTTTTACCGTCATTCTATCATTGAAAACATGAAATGGGCAATAAAAAAGGCCGTATGCATGCTTTCTGTGGGCGATCCCTTGTGGATTTATAGTGTTTCCTGTTGAACAGCAACATGATGATCAGTTGGCAAGGACGTTTGACCTCCCCAAGACATGCCCAACGGTACTTCTGAATTCTCCTTGACCTATGTGACATTTCCAAGTGCGGTCAAGCAAGGGTGAAAAGATGCATCTGGATCCTCCCAAGACAGACAGGAGCCCTACTAAGCAGATGTGGTGGAGCTGAGTGGAGGCTTTTTAAAAGAGACTTTCACTGGCTTTGCTGGGTTTGTTCTCTTTGGTTTGGACCATACAACAACCACACTCATACATCTGTCATATCAACACAACACTCAAATGCACACATCTGACTTCCACACCCCATTCAGCATCTGACTATGATTTCCTGCTCTTAAAATCTGGTCGCTATTTTGTTATGACTTGAACAAGTGGTCCTAACACGTGGCCTACAACAGATTTGAAAAAATTCAAGAAGTGGGTTAGGTGAGAGGGATGTAACTGTGATGGAGGAACTAACTCCTCCATAGATCATCAGTAGCTCATCCATTTGTTAAGCCGATGCTACGGGACCAATTCTGAATCTCACAGCACTCCTGCCACTGAGGGGTTTAAAGAGTTCAGTTTGGCTCACCAGCAACACAACCCCCGAATCAAGCTGCTGGGTCCCACGGCCGAGCCTTTAAGACCCGAGGCTAAGGAGGTGTTGGAGAGAACGACAGCAAATGTAAGAGCGCTATTACGTCGTAGTTCTAGCAAACAGTCATCTGGTGTTTGCACCAATCACCAACTTGTCACTTTGCCTAGGTTTTTCTCTTCTTCTTTTTTTTTGGACCCCCCACTTTTCGCCCCAATTGTACTTGGCCAGTTACCCCACTCTTCTGAGGCATCCCGGTCGCTGCTCCACTACTCTGCCGATCTGGGGAGGGTTGCAGACTACCACATGCTTCCTCCAATACATGTGGAGCCGCCAGCCGCTTCTTTTCACCTGACAGTGAGGAGTTTCACCAGGGGGACGTAGCGCATGGGAGGATCACGCTATTCCCCCCAGTCCCCCCCCTCTGGCCCAAACAGGCGCCCTGACTGACCAGAGGAGGCGCTAGTGCAGTGACCAGGACACATACCCACATCTGGCTTCCCACCCGCAGACACGGCCAATTGTGTCTGTAGGGACGCCCGACCAAGCTGGAGGTAACATGGGGATTTGGACCGCCGATGCCCGTTTCTGTAGGCAACGGAACAGACCGCCACGCCACCCGGAAGCCTGTACCTAGGTTTATATGGGGATCGCAGTCCATTCAGTGACAAACTTAAAGCCCCATATGTCAATTTGGAATCTGTTGAAAGGGCAGATCTCTTCCTCGCCATTTTTTTTCTTGTGGTGTTTGCCATTAACTTCCTGAGTCTAATCTACAGCGCATGATGTAGGGCTTCAGTCAGGCTATATAGAGGATTGTACAATACTATGCTGTCCTGGGATGCATCTCACAGAGGTCATACAATTAAGTTTTAATATTTTCAAAAATAGAATTCATCTGGCTTGGTCAGGCGTCCCTACAGACACAATTGGCCTTGTCTGGGGGTGGGAAGCCGGAAGTGGGTATGTGTCCTGGTTGCTGTACTAGCGCCTCCTCTGGTCGGTCAGGGCACCTGTTCAGGGGGGAGGGGGAAATGAGGGGAATAGCGTGATCCTCCCATGTGCTACGTCCCCCTGGTGAAACTTCTCACTGTCAGGTGAAAAGAAGTGGCTGGCAACTCCACATGAATCGGAGGAGACATGTGGTAGTCTGCAGCCCTCCCCGGATTGGCAGAGGGGGTGGAGCAGCGACCAGGACAGCTTGGAAGAATGGGGTAATTGGCCAAGAACAATTGGGGAGAAAAAGGGGGAAAAATAGAATTCATTCACTACATATTCACTTTGTGAAGTTTGATCTTTAATTTAATCTCCTCTGATATCTTCTCTCCTCCTCTCTATTTTCGTCTCCTTTACTCCCTTCTCTCCCCTACTCTCCAACCCTATTAGTTGTCCTAATTTCCTCATCAAATCTCATCTCATCTCATCTCATCTCGTCTCATCTCATCTCGTCTCCTCTCGTCCATAAAGACCTGAAAAACAATGCTTGCCTCAAACCTCTGTGCCCAACACTTCTTTGTGATTCGGGCTGGTCACGCACAGAAAGGCAGAAAGGCAAAGAAAAGGCAGAGAACATTCAGAGCATGTTTTAGACACACACATGTCAGACATCACTCACATGTATGCAGTGGTTAACCTTCCCCGCAGAGGTTAACCAGCCATCATGCAGTCTACCCCACGGTAACTACCTCCACAGGGGGCAAGGCCTTCAGGACCAGCATGCAGGGCAACACAGGGGAGAGCAGGAAAGAGAGAAAGAAAGAAAGAAAGCAGAAAAAGAAGGAAGGCAGGAAAACAGAAATAAAGTAACAATGGAGGGGCTGAAGAAGGCAGAAAAAAAGGAAAAAAGCATTCAACATTTTGACATGCAGCAACAAAACATAAGAGAAAAACAGTAACATGCATGAATGTAAAAATGAAATGGCAGCATAGCATGCAAAGCTAGCACAAAAACAGGTCAAATCAAATTAAGGTTGGCAGACTGTCAGATGCATACTGTTGGGATGAACAGCTCGCAGGTCGCTTGTGTTTAACTTGTCACGTCCTTGTGTCTGATCATAAGTACATGTTTAATAACTCGGGGTCTGTACATTAGTTGTTTGTAGGTTAGGTAGCTGTGTCTGTGTGTGTGTGTGTGCTTGTATATGTGCCTCGCGGTGCGTGCTATATTTCAGGTTGGATTATTGACGTCATAGAGGAGTGGGCTACTCAGCGGACGTTTTGCCACTAAATTCAGGTCTCATCCTCACCTGCGTGACATCTAGCTGGCACACTCGCTCCGTGATAAGCCTCCCTTCAAGCTCTCTGTCTCAGCTTATGAGACGCTGTATCAACGCTTAGTGTGATTGAAATTCGTCCTCATGAGGAGGGGATAAAACCCTCAAAATGATTCAGTCCTATTTATCAACAGTGTGAGATATATTTTTATCTCTGAAAATGTCCTATATATCTGAAAGATTGTGTGTATGTAGCTTTGTAGATACGCATGTACGTAATGTACTGATGTTCAAGACAAATCCTCCCAAGTGTTCATTAAATTTCTATGCTGCATTCCATCATATTCTCTTGTTGGGGCACTCACTTCTTTTTTTTCAAATTTCCCCCCTTTTTCTCTCCAGTTGTATCCCGCCAATTACCCCTCTCTTCCGAGCCGTCCTGGTCGCTGCTCCACCCCCTCTGCCGATCCGGGGAGGGCTGCAGACTACCACATGCCTCCTCCGATACATGTGGAGTCGCCAAGCCTCTTCTTTTCACCTGACAGTGAGGAGTTTAACCAGGGGGACGTAGCGCGTGGGAGGATCACGCTATTCCCCCCAGTTCTCCCTCCCCCCCCGAACAGGCACCCCGACCAACCAGAGGAGGCGCTAGTGCAGCGACCAGGATACATCGTGCTTCCCACCTGCAGACATGGCCAATTGTGTCTGCAGGGACGCCTGACCAAACCAGAGGTAACATGGGGATTCGAACCGGCGATCCCTGTGTTGGTAGGCAACGGAATAGACCGCCACACCACCCGGACGCCCCTGGCACTCATTTATTATGTGCATGTGGTTTTGTTAATGAAGGACTGAGTTTATTCAGCTCTTGGGATCACTGGAAGTCATTGTGATCATGACCATCATCTAAATAACTTACAAGTGACTACAGGGGATGTCTGTTTCAAGGAAATCCTCTTTAGCACCTGACAAGGCCATGGCAGTTACACAGAGCATCCAAAGAAGGAGATTTACTCATCCTAAAGTTACCCAGTTTCAGATATTTATCTAACGGTGTATGCACAGAGGCACCAGGGACCCAGGAACACCAACTTTTAACAAGAGAGTCCTCTTTTCAAGTCCCCAGACCGGCTGGAGTAGTCTGAGGCGGTGAAGGGGAATATGAATGAATTAATCAAAGACATTATAACAGGAATCTTATAAGAAATGAATGCATAATCAAGCCTTAGCATTAGCTTTAGGCTGTACCTTAACTCCCCAAGGTCAGTTGATTATAAATTAAGTTTACATGCCCGTACGTTCAACTTCCTGCCACTAAATACTGCATAATGCATGCTGTAGTCCCACATCCTACACTTTATGAAGTTAAAGGGGTTTAAGGATCCAGGACAGGGTTAAGAGACTGCATAGTGCCCATCAGAGACCACTACAAGCCCCCTCACAAAGGGTCCATGAACCCAGATGGTAGTTCAACAAAGCTCTAACAAATGTATTTTTTTTTCCTTGTGAGGATGCCCTGATGAACACTGTTTTAAAAAAATGAAGTTTTTTTGTGTCAGCACAGTCTCAAAGTGGCACCAGACACCTTTTTACTTTGGCATATCATCATTAAATTCATTTTGTCCTCATAGTGTGATGCCTGCAGGAGAATGGCACCATCACCTTTCACATCAGTTACCTAAAGCCTGGTTTCCACTATGCATTTTAAGTCCCGTCGGACACAAAACCTCCCTGGAAATATCGTGACTGCTTCATGGCACACATATAAGTACAACAATTTCACTTTACCTCATCTGTGAACATAGCTCCTCTTCTTCCATGACAGTCTTTTGAACTATGGCTTGCAAATAAATGCACGTATCTCATTGCTACGCTATGAAGAAAAAGAAAATCCCCTGGGTTGTGCAAAAAGTTACCTGCCGCTGCTCTCTTGAATGTATGTTTTGTGATATGTATGATCTTATGATCTACTGTCTATTTGTAGAGTGATATATTTAGCCTGCTGACCATATATATATATATACACACACACACTGACTGAAATGTAAGGTTTATGATTTATATGTAGGTAGTCTGCTCTACATATGAAAGGTAATATATAGTATTGTCTTTATCTGTAGACCGATATGCAAAGTCTATGATGTACAATTGTATGATCATAGCACCTTATGCAATGTCCTGTGATCCCTGCACAATATGTGTCAGAGTGTACTGCAGTATTTCGTTAAGTCTGCCTGGTCCCTACCATGTCCCAGAAAGGTTGAATCAGTTCATCTGGACCCAACGTTTATTGAGAGAAACGTTTCATCACTCATCTAAGTGACCTCTTCAGTCCCAATATAGTGGCATAACGACTGAAACTAACAATCAGGTTTCATATGCAAATTGCCATGACCACTAACTAGAGTTTCAGAGGCCATGTGTGCTATTCACGGAGGATTTGGGAATAGTTGGAATCACAGCATTGTAAGATGGGGACAGAAGTACTATTAGCCCCCCCCCCCCCCCGTTCAGGGATGGTCGTTCCCTCTTCACATAGATGGCCACTTTGATTTCCCATTCAAACCAGCGTTCCTCCCTATCAAGGACGTGCACATCCTCATCCTTGAAGGAGGATGTGCACATGGATGGGATGGGAGGAAGGAAGTGTGTGTTAGTATGTACCATGCTTCAATAGTCGTCTTTTAGAGATTGTGTGTGTGCATGTGTGTTTGTGTGTGAGTGTGTTAGAGAGGTGGAGGCTTACTTTCGTCAGGGTTGGGTGCGGCCAGAATGGCGCTGTGCTGCTTCTTGACCTGCTCCACGTCTTCCGACAGCTTCTCTATACAGCCCCGGATCTCCTCCACCTATAGACAGAAAGCAATTTAGCAAGATTTAAATTGATAGCGCCATGTGACAGTAATAAGTATTAACACTCTTCAGCATCCGCTCTCTATCTGCTGCTGCTAAGCTGTTGTCACCCCGGCAGGATAAGTATTCTGTCAGTATCCTCTTTGGAGGACTATTTCTCTCTGAAGTAAGATGAAAGACCTTCACATTTACTAAATAATGATCGTAATTATAATCACAGTAAACATGTTTTCTATCAAACATGTCGTATCAGGAATCAGGGGGAGAACTAAGGGTTTCAGCACAGCGGCGGGGAATTCTCTGGGCCTTCAACAGCTTCAGAGAAGGCCTTATACAGCCTAAGGTGGAGAAAGAAAAACCTGTCTCGTGCCATCTGATCCATTAAATCTGTTTGCTTATATGTTGTTAACAGGCTATATTACATGGCAGCTCATCCCGCATTTATGTGGTATGCTGTGAGGGATATTCGCTTTTTAGTCATTAACGGCGGTGAAGGAGAAATTAGGTATTAATATTTTTTCATGTCAGAAGAAAAATTGAGCGGATGGAACTTTTTTTCCCCCTCTGACGTCCCGCAGGGGAAGTATCTAGATCGGCTCCTCCCTTCCAGGGCTTCAGCGTATCAACAGAAAACCCTGGGAATTAAATGACTGATAGCTTGATTTTGGACTGACAGTTTGATCAACCAATTAGATTTGGATTTGCTGCCTGTGGGACTGCGTTTTCAGATGTTCCCAGGTTTAGGGGGAGGGAATGATCCCATGGGCTTTTTTTTTTTTTAACACATTATTATTTATACTCGTGCCCTAAATTTGGTGATATTTCTAGGTGCAGCAAATGAAACAGAATGCAAAACTTTCTCCACATATCTTTTGGGCTTAGCTGTCTTCTTCTCTGGATTGCCCAAACAAACAAAACTGCTAGATGAGATGTGCCGAAAGGAGTGGCACCAACCCGATGGAGTTTTACTTCACTAATAGTGTGCACTGTGTTTAGGTAGAAGGATGCTCCCATAGATTTAATTGATTACACAGTGGCGCATCATGATGAATTTGAATAAATGACATTCTATAACGCTGCCCTAGTCTGAGGACACAAAGTGCTATACAATGAAATGACTGCATCACATTACAGTGTGGGTGGCCCCAGTGGGAATCAACCCCCTAACCATAGTAGTGCCATGCTCAAGGCATTAGATGCCATAACACCAGGCACTTTACTGGATGAGCTACATTGGACCACTTTGAAATGTGAAAATCATGCCTTACACATTGTTGATGGCTACATATCACACCTGTCTAACTTACAAATACAACTTTTTACTTTCAGCTTTTAAAGACATTTTGGCTCAAGAATATGTACTTTTCAGGGGGCATCCGGGTAGCATAGCAGTGTATTCCGTTGCCTACCAACACGGGGATCGGCGGTTCGAATCCCTGTGTTACCGCCAGTTTGGTCGGGCGTCCCTACAGACACAATTGGCTGTGTCTGCGGGTGGGAAGCCGGATGTGGGTATGTGTCCTGGTCGTAGCAGTAGTGCCTCCTCTGATTGGTCGGGGCGCCTGTTTGGGGGGGCGGGGAACTGGGGGGAATAGTGTGATCCTCCCACGCGCTACGTCCCCCTGGTGAAACACCTCAATGTCAGGTGAAAAGAAGCGGCTGGCAACTTCATGTGCCCTACCTGGATCGGCAGAAGGGGTGGAGCAGCGACTGGGATGGCTCGGAAGAGTGGGGTAATTGGCCGTATACAATTGGGGAGAAAAAGAGGGAAAAAAGCCAAAAAGAATATGTACTCTTCAACATTTTACAGAACAGGATATTTACTACGCCATTTTGCCTGGCTGGGGGATGGGGGTCTGCATTTTTTATGAGCAGCAAAGGGAACTTTTTGCTCAAATCTGGGGGGAGGCTGTGCAGGAAACGTAGATGGGGGATCTATGCTGACATTAACTCATGCTACAAGAGGATGCATAGAGGCATCCTCTGCAATGTTCTCAATTAAGCACAAAATCTTTTGCAAAGATGACAAAAAAAATGTATTCCTTTCTTTCCTAAACCTGCAGCAGTTCAGCAACTTTGGGATGCCATTCCCTGAAACAGCCTTCTCAAGACTAGCAGACAGCTACGGCCTTCATTTCAACCCGAGAAGGCTAAAAACTGAGTTCTCTGGGATGTCCTTCATATTAAGTGTGATTTCAGGGACTGAACCCATCTGACCTTCTCTCTTCCTTCATCATGGAGGACTGAATGCACCAGCTTTACGCACTAACAAGTTTAGTTTGAATGATGCCACCGCATCTGTTGAAAAATTATTTCCTGCAAGCCTTCTGGGCTTTTGACAATCTGCATTGGTTTCCATGCCTGTGGAAAAGCAGCCTCTTTTGGACTTGAGAGGTGAAGATAGACTAGATGATCGGCTCATTGAACGGTTCATCTAGAAAGACAGGAGGATGGATTTCATCTTCAAATGAACGGCACTGCCGAGTTAAAACTGTACATCTTCTTCTATGGCGGTAGAAGTTAAAACTATAATCTATTTTTTAGGATTTTGCATGTACTCGTGAAAACATTTTTTTGAAGAAAATTTGTTAACAAATGCCAGACTAAAAAGTAAAAAGTATTAAAGATCAGCTATTGAAAGGGTGTATTTCCCTTCTTCTGAGAGAAGCTGCTCATAATGCCATAGACATCCAGCAACTGAGCTAAGCTTGGCTAAGTGTATCATTAAACATATCTTCAAACTACACACACAGACATAAAAATGGTATTCACGATTTTTTCTGAGTGTGTGTGTGTGTGTGTGTATATACACTACCGTTCAAAAGTTTGGGATCACCCAAACAATTTTGTGTTTTCCATGAAAAGTCACACTTATTCACCACCATATGTTGTGAAATGAATAGAAAATAGAGTCAAGACATTGACAAGGTTAGAAATAATGATTTGTATTTGAAATAAGATTTTTTTTACATCAAACTTTGCTTTCGTCAAAGAATCCTCCATTTGCAGCAATTACAGCATTGCAGACCTTTGGCATTCTAGCTGTTAATTTGTTGAGGTAATCTGGAGAAATTGCACCCCACGCTTCCAGAAGCAGCTCCCACAAGTTGGATTGGTTGGATGGGCACTTCTTTGAGCAGATTGAGTTTCTGGAGCATCACATTTGTGGGGTCAATTAAACGCTCAAAATGGCCAGAAAAAGAGAACTTTCATCTGAAACTCGACAGTCTATTCTTGTTCTTAGAAATGAACAAACAAACAGGCTCTAACCAGAGTAGAAAAAGAAGTGGGAGGCCGCGTTGCACAACTGAGCAAGAAGATAAGTACATTAGAGTCTCTAGTTTGAGAAACAGACGCCTCACAGGTCCCCAACTGGCATCTTCATTAAATAGTACCTGTTAGAGCCTGTTTGTGCTGTCCTCTGAAGGGAGTAGTACACACCGGTGTAGGAAATCTTCAATTTCTTAGCAATTTCTCGCATGGAATAGCCTTCATTTCTAAGAACAAGAATAGACTGTCGAGTTTCAGATGAAAGTTCTCTTTTTCTGGCCATTTTGAGCGTTTAATTGACCCCACAAATGTGATGCTCCAGAAACTCAATCTGCTCAAAGAAGTGCCCATCCGACCAATCCAACTTGTGGGAGCTGCTTCTGGAAGCGTGGGGTGCAATTTCTCCAGATTACCTCAACAAATTAACAGCTAGAATGCCAAAGGTCTGCAATGCTGTAATTGCTGCAAATGGAGGATTCTTTGACGAAAGCAAAGTTTGATGTAAAAAAAATCTTATTTCAAATACAAATCATTATTTCTAACCTTGTCAATGTCTTGACTCTATTTTCTATTCATTTCACAACATATGGTGGTGAATAAGTGTGACTTTTCATGGAAAACACGAAATTGTTTGGGTGATCCCAAACTTTTGAACGGTAGTGTATATATATATATACAGTGCATCCGGAAAGTATTCACACCCCTTCACTTTCCCCACATTTTGTTATGTTACGGCCTAAATGGATCGTAAATGGATTAAATTCCCTTTTTTTCATCAATCTACATACAATACCCCATAATCACAAAGTGAAAAATGTTTTGTAGAAATCTTTGCAAATTTATTAAAAATAAAAAACTGAAATATTGCATGTACATAAGTATTCACACCCTTTGCTATGACACTCAAAATTGAGCTCAGGTTCATCCTGTTTCCACTGATCATCCTTGAGATGTTTCTACATCTTGATTGGAGTCCACCTGTAGTAAATTCAATGGATTGGACATGATTTGGAAAGGCACACAACTGTCTATATAAGGTCCCACTGTTGACAGTGCATGTCAGAGCAGAAACCAAGCCATGAAGTCAAAGGAATTGTCTGTGGACCTCCGAGACAGGATTGTATCGAGGCACAGATCTGGGGAAGGGTACAAAAAAAATTCTACAGCTTTGAAGGTCCCGAAGAGCACAGTGGTCTCCATCATTCGTAAATGGAAGAAGTTTGGATCCACCAGGACTCTTCCTAGAGCTGGCCCCCCAGCCAAACTGAGCAATCGGGGGAGAAGGGCCTTGGTCAGGGAGGTGACCAAGAACCCGATGGTCACTCTGACAGAGCTCCAGCGTTCCTCTGTGGAGATGAGAGAACCTTCCAGAAGGACAACCATCTCTGCAGCACTCCACCATTCAGGCCTTTGTGGTAGAGTGACCAGACGGAAGCCTCTGCTCAGTAAAAGGCACATGACAGCCCACTTGGACTTTGCCAGAAAGCACCTAAAGGACTCTCAGACCGTGGGAAACAAGATTCTCTGGTCTGATGAAACCAAGATTGAACTCTTTGGCCTGAATGCCAAACGTCACGTCTAGAGGAAACCAGGCACCTCTCATCACCTTGCTAATACCATCCCTACAGTGAAGCATGGTGGTGGCAGCATCGTGCTGTGGGGATGTTTTTCAGCGGCAGGAACTGGGAGACTAGTCAGGATCGAGGGAAAGATGAATGGAGCAAAGTACAGAGAGATCCTTGATGCAAACCTGCTCCAGAGCGCTCAGGACCTCAGACTGGGGCAAAGGTTTACCTTTCAACATGACAACGACCCTAAGCACACAGCCAAGACAATACTTTCTGGATGCACTGTATATATAGTAAAAACCCAGAAACCGGAGTATTCCTTTAATCAGAGCAGTGGCAATTGCTGTGGCCGTAGCGATATTTTTACAAGAGGTTCAATGAAAATGTGTTATTCTATTTTCTTCTACTGTAGAAGAAGATGGAGGGAGAGCGAGAAAGAGTTAGAGGGTAGAAAGGGTGTGAGAAAATAGATGAAGCACTAAAGAACTGATGAGGAATCAGTTTTAAAACTTCCGACCCTCAGATGGAGGTTAAAGAATCTGTTGCCAAATGTGTGTGTGTGTGTGTGTGTGTCTTTGTGAGTCTGCCAGTCAATGTTTGATGATTGAGGAATCTCGTCCACCATCCACAGTGGTTTCCTGGTTCACCCCCCCCCCCTCTCAAGTTACGTCCACAATTATGAGGATGAGAGGACGGATGGACAGAAAGACGGAATTGTGGACGTAACTTGATATGTACAACTTGAAATGTTTCACCCGTTTGCTGGTAGCTGCAGGTGAAAGTTTGTCGACAGTTCTGTGCATGTCGTTGAGATTTATCCATGGTAAATCTTGCAGGCACCGCGAAAAATACGCCATTGTCAATAGCACACGCCAACAAACAGGAAACTGGTATGACCGCGGCAGTAGAAACCGGAAGTCAGTGGACTACAGTTATGTACATAGTCGATTGCGGTGTGAAACAGGTTTTTAAAGGTTTTGAATCACTGCAACCACGAGAGGTCCTTGATCATACAGTCATACCTGTCCACAGACATTATTAGCCTGACAGGCCCCGTAGTATGGGGGATTAACAGCGGACACATACACGCACACACGGACAGAAAAACCAGTGTTTTTCCTGCCATTATAAGACTTTTGCGAAGCATCCAAGTCGATTGAACGGGAACAATGGAAAAAAATAAGTTTTAATATGCAGCGCTCAAGCTAAACGAAACCCTGTTAGCCTGTGGATGTGCAGCCTCCTAGGCAGACCATCGCACAAATGCGACCAAGTCTCATATGAACTTGCACTGTCCACAAAGAAAAGGTTTTCTATATAGCCATTCTGGTCTGACCCTAACCGTGTCTTTATTTTCAGAATGAGGATGGGGAAACCGTTTAAGCTCACATATGCGAATATGCAACACTTGCTGTTTTGACCGGAACCTAGAGGAAGTTGTTCCTTTATAACTTAAGCACTTTATGGATTGTCAAATTTATTTTAATAACTTCTGATCATGTTGCCGCCCGATTGAGAGCAGCGCTGGTCACGTGAGTTAGAGAGTGAAAGAAGAGAGAGAGAGAGAGAGACGGTAGCAAGAACAAACGTTTTCAAAGGTTTTGAAACACCACAACCATGAGAGGTTCTTCATCATACTCTCATAAATGTGAAATGTGCACCAAAAATATTAGACTGAAAGGTCCAGTAGTAGTATGCGAGATTAGCCGCGGACAGGCAGGGCGCAAATGGGTGTGGAAAAGGGGCAGGGCAGGGACACACACACACACACACACACACACACACACACACACACACACACACACACACACACACAAAATGCCCTCCAGGCTGTCCACCTGGTGGAGATAATGAGTCAGGATAAAACAGGACTTCAAAATGTCTCACTGCTTCCTCTTGATTCTTTGATAAGTTAGAAACGCCTCAGTCTCTCCTGAATACAATTTAGATAACGGCATCTTTTAAAAACAACTCCGTGGAAGGAAGCTTAAGAGACCATGAAGAAATGTTGAGTGATGTAAAATTCAGAATAAGCGTCAACCTGGGTGATTTGTCTCTTATACAACAGTCGCTTCCCTGACATCGAGGGTCTTTCAAGGCTTCTGTAAATGGAAAGTGGAAAACGGTCTTGTCTGTCTGTCTGTCTGTCTGTCTGTCTGTCTGTCCGTCAGTCTCCTATTTATGTAACCAGTTACCTCGACTAGGAGTCTTTCTGTCTCTGATTATGTGCTTAACTTTTCTGGCTGCATTTTTTTTAAATTTCTCCCCCTTTTTCTCCCCAATTGTACCCGGCCAATTACCCCACTCTTCAGAGCCGTCCCGGTCGCTGCTCCACCCCCTTTGCCGATCTGGGGAGGGCTGCAGGCTACCACATGCTTCCTCCAATACATGTGGAGTCACCAGCCGCTTCTTTTCACCTGACATTGAGGAGTTTCACCAGGAGGGCGTAGTGCGCGGGAGGATCATGCTATTCCCCCCAGTTCCCCCTCCCCACCTAACAGGCGCCCCAACCGACCAGAGGAGGCGCTAGTGCTGCCACCAGGACACATACTGACATCCGGCTTCCCACCCGCAGACACGGCCAATTGTGTCTGTTGGGACACCCGACCAAGCCGGAGGTAACACGGGGATTCGAACCCCAGCAATCCCTGTGTTGGTAGGCAACAGACCGCTGCACTACCCGGACGCCCTGGATGCATTTTGTCTAGACAGCTATCTATCTATCTATCTATCTATCTATCTATCTATCTATCTATCTATCTATCTATCTATCTATCCAACATTTAAACCACAGTATCACAATAAGCTAACACTGCATACACTCTCAGGCACAAGCTCTCTCTCTCTCTCTCTCTCTCTCTCTCTCTCTCTCTCTCTCTCTCTCTCTCTCTCTCTCTCTCTCTCTCTCTCTCTCACTCACTCTCACACACACACAAACGCGCGCGTGTGTGATTGTGATCCTCCCTATCACTGTAACCACGCTGATAGACACAAAGTAAAAGTAACAGTTATCAGTTGACACGATACCTTTGGATTACGTTACATTTAGAAAGTAACTCAACCTGAAAGTAACAAAAAGTAATGGTGTGAAATCACTGCAGTTCCCAATGCGACTCATTATTTTGAACATTATACAGTGTAAAATCAAACTCTTCTTCTCCCACTCCAATCAGCTATGTATATATGCAGTCTTGACCGTCCTCTGCAACACTGAATCTGTTCTATTCTCTGTATGCACATTATGTTTATCTGTGCTCTTCACTGTAACATCTGCTGCGTTGTCTTCCTCTTCACAGTAAACACTGTATCCCCATTCTCCACTGTGACTCCCAATCTACAGTAGCTGTATTGTTAAGTCATCCGTCTCGTGCAACAGAAATGCTCCAGTTATAATCAGTGCTGCTGAAGCATCTGAATTGCACCCTATGCATGCCACTTTGACATGGTCTGTCTCTTTATGCTTTGAGTCAATCAGTTTTACATATACTTGTGCAAACACAGCCCTTACTTTTTTTTTGCAAAAACATTGAGAATTTTTTTTTATTCATTATCAGAAAAAAAAGCAAAAATCAATGCAACAGAAGAAGAAAAGGAGCCAATTTTTTAAAGAAAGAAGAAGCAAGCCACTTTATTTTGCCATTGTGCAGGTTACTGTTGTGTCTGTCTGCCTTAATACATTCAATTAGACCGATAGACATAGCGAATTAAATCATACTCGTGACACAGACGTATTCAACCCTGCTCTCTTTATCAGAAGAACTCCCACAATGCGTCTTCTGATGATGTCCTCACTACGTGTACTGACAGCTGTCAAACAGCTAACCAATACATGACATCCCCCTTTTCATTGGAAACAAACTTACAATTTACAAAACAGTTGTCAACATTGGCATTGCAAAAAAAATATTTTTTCTGCTCACAGAAATCTTACAAACCTGTGTTAACATCAACTATTTATTGTCTACCCATCAACATCGCCCATACAGTTTATGCACATATCAGGTTGTGACACTTTCTAACGGATGGTTTTTTTGAGGTTCTTGTTGTCTTGGTTATGTCTAGCATGTTAGTGTCAGTGGTTACTGTCTGTGTCACAGTGGTACGTGTATCAAAGTGTCCTCTCTTCCCTTTGTCTCCTCTTGCTCACAGATCGACTGTTGGTCCATTGGTTCCGCATCTTTTAACAAATGTAGTGTAGCGTGCTCACTCTGGAGATTCTCCAACTACTTGATTCCCTGTCTTATTTATGACTTGGTGGGGTGTCGCATTGAAAGCGGTAGTGAACTTGTCCACTTTTTCCTGACGTACTAGAACTGTATCGCCTATGTCCACCTCTGAATACGGTGCTCTTCGCCATTCATCTGCGTACAGTTTGGACTTGCCCTTCTGTTCCGTGTCCCGGTCACACACTTCCATGTCTGTGTGTGACTCCGTGATCTCTGGCTGCTTTCCTCTCATTTTGCGTTTAAGGAGCAACTCGGCTGGGCTCTTCCCTGTTGTGGTGTGGTCAATGCTCCTGTACACGGTTACATACGTTCTAAGCTCACGTTTCCAATCGAGTCCTTCTGACTGAGCAATCTTGATCCTCTTCATCAAGGATGCATTTTGTCGCTCGACTTCTCCGTTAGCCTGAGTCCATTTTGCTGTTGTTTTTAGGTGTTTAATCCCATTGTTCAAACAGAAGTCTCTGAATAACTCTTGACTTGAACTGGGGGCCGTTGTCGCTTTTACAGGAGACAGGCAGACCATAGCGGCTAAAGATAGACTCTAAGCCAGCGGTGGCTAACCATGTGCCATGGAGAGCCATGTGTATGCAGATTTTCATTCCAGCCCAACTCCACACCAGGTGATTTCACTTATGCAATTCTTCCTCTTTGGTTGAAGGGTTGCTAATCAGTAAAATCACCTGGTGTGGAGTCCGGCTGGAATGAAAACCTGCATACACATAGCTCTCCATGGTTAGCCACCCCTGCACTAAGCTATCAATAACCTTCTCTGTTGTCGTGGAAGTCATGACGTCATACTCATAGTAGCGACTGTAATAATCAACTACCGCAAAAATGTAGTGATTGGATGGCAGGGGCCCAAGTAAGTCTACGGCCAGGTCCTGCCAAGGGCCGTCCGGTAATGGTGTCAGTTGTAATGGTTCAGGTGGGTCGGGTCTAGCCACTATCTGACAGTTTTCAGCTGCCCTATCCATGCCGGGCCACCACACCTTGGTCCTGAGACTTTGCTTAGTTCCAACGATCCCCAGATGTCCCTCATGTGCTAACACCGGGGCTCTTGCATGCAAAGTTGTGGGTAGCACAATACGTGTTCCACAAAGAACTAGGTACCCCACTACGCACAGCTCATTCACAATTGCTGCATAGCTTTTACAGTTTCCGAAATGTCCAGTTGTGACTGCCTTCCATACTTAATTTGGTTCTGGATTAGTTGCAGAGGCCTCTTCCACCTCTCTAGTAGTGAGTGCTTTGGGGGTGGCATTTATGGCTACAAATCTCACGTAATCATCTGAGCCATGGGCGTGTCATGTCTCTCTTGCTTTGCTGTCACCCAGCAGTCGTGACAATGGGTCGGCAATGTTTTGTCTGCCCGGGATGTGTACCACTTTAAAATTGTATGGCTGTAGCTTAAGTACCCACCTCTCTATGCGGGCACAGGGTTTGGATTGGGGCCGTTCTAATGGCTTATGGTAAGTTACCCAATCAAACCTTCGGCCATACACATAATAGGGGTGTAGTCTCTCACAAGCCCATGCAAGAGCTAGGGCCTCTCTCGCTGTCTGAGAGTATTTCCTCTCACAGTCAGATAAACTACGACTCGCATAGCATATTGGCACTTCCTGCCCCTGTTGGTTCTGAACCAATACTGCACCTAAACCTACCGGACTGGCATCTGCTATCACTTTGGTTAGTGCGTCCTTGTCAAAATATGCTAAGGTGCCAGCTCTATCCAGCTACTCCTTAAGCACCTTGAATGACCTTCTCTGCTGCGATCCAAATACAAACGGTGTGTCCTTTCTTGTTAAGCGACGCAGTGGCTCTGATAATGTTACAAATTGTGGGATGAATCTGCTACTATACCCCACAAGTCCCAAGAAACTCCTCACCTCTGTGGCATTCTCTGGTTCTCGAGCATCTTCCACTGCTCGCACCCCCTCTGTCGTTGGTCCGATGCCATTTTCAGACAACAAAATTCATGAATATTAACCTGTCCATGTTGAATTGACACTTTTCCGGGTTCAGCGTCAGTCCCCTTTCCATCAGTCTGTTCATGACAGCGTGCAGGCATCTGTCGTGTATTTCCCGGTCGGCTGTGTGCACGATGATGTCGTGAGATGTTTTTAACAACCTTCCAATTCCAGCCAAGGCATTAGCAAGTACGTGTTGGTACTGTTCGCTAGCTGAAGATACCCCGAATATTAGTCTTTTGTATCTGTACACACCGTTATGCACTGCAAAGGTGGTGATTTCCCTTGACTCAGGGGTCAGTTCAAGCTGGTGATAGCCCCATTTCAGGTCTAGCTTACTAAACAGCGTCAAGCCATTCATCCCTTGAAGTATCTCGTCCACGGTGGGGATTGGATATCGCTCTCTCACTATGGCCTGGTTTGCATGTCTCATGTCTAGACATAACCTTACATCATGGTCTGATTTTGGTACAATAACCACAGGGTTTACCCATGGGGTGGGGCCAGTTACCGGTTCAATAATGTCCATGTCCAATAATTGTTTTATTTTGGCCTCTACTGCCCCTCCTTAGGTTGAACAGTATATGCCTCAGCGGCTGGGCCACAGGTTTTAACTTCGGGTCTATGTACAGGTTTATCTGTTTTGTGTTCAGCCGTCCTACTCCCTGGAAAACCTTTGGATACTGCTGTTCGAGTGACTGTCTTATGTCTACCACAGCTGAGACATCTGCGCCTATTTTTAAAACTCCCAAGTTTCACAGCTGTCTCCCTTCCTAGTAGTGGCTCCCCATTGCCCTTTACCACAATGAACTTTACTCAGTTTTGCTACCTGTTGTAATCTTACATGTAAAGGCACCTTTAAGTGACAGAGGTTGGCTAGACGCATAAGAAAATAACTTTCTCGCTGTCTTATTAAATGCTGCTATTACATGAATGACACTTGAAGAGTTCAATTTTTTTTTCAGATTTCCCCCTTTTTCTCCCCACTTGCATCGGGCCAATTACCCCGTTCTTTTTGAGCCATCCCGGTCGCTGCTCCACCCCCTCTCTGACGGTCTGGGGGGGGCGCCCCAACAGACCAGAGGAGGCGCTAGTGCTGCAACCTGGACAAATACTCAAATCCGACTTCCCACCCGCAGACACGGCCGATTGTGTCTGTAGGGACGCCCGACCAAGGCGGAGGTAACACGAGGACTCGACCCGGCGATCCCGTGTTGGTAGGCGATGGAATAGACCGCTACGCCACCCGGACGCAAGCTGCGTTCTAATTTTAAACATTCCTATGTGTTTTCATCAATAACATTACTGGTTGCACGTATCAGCATTATCAGATTTACTCCCCCTACATAAAAGGTAAGTCTCCCAGTCATGTCATTCCCATTAATCACAAAGTCATTTTTTCCTCTACCTTGTTCATACCATGTTTCTTTATAGGCCTACCCTTTGTGCGACACACTTTGGGGAAATGATCCTTCCCACTGCACTTATGACACGGTTGTCCTCGCGCTGGGCATTTCGGATCCTTGTCCATGTGGTCTGTGTGTCCACATCTGTAACGTTTCCTTTCGTCGTTATCTCCATTTCTCTTTGGTTTCCTTGCCGCGCCTTTCACCCATTTCCCTCCATTTTGTGTAATGCGACGAACAGTCTCAGTCTCCGCCTTCTCCGTTCATCACATGGCTGACATCTGCTTCTCCACATTTTCACACTGTGATGCCATTTGTAACGTGCGGGTGAGTGTTAGGCCTTGCCCTTCTTCTAGCAGTTTCCTCTGCACATGTGTTGATGTACATCTACACAGGATAGCGTCTCTTATCTGATTATCAGAATCCCCCCCAAACCCACAGTCTCTGACTGCCTGCCGCAAACGAGTGGAAAACTGTTGTACAGTCTCACCTCGTTTTTGGGACAGCTTGTGAAATGCCTATCTGGCATATGCCGTGTTGATTTGGGGTACGAAGTAGAGATTTAAAGTGCGAACTGCCGCCGCACCATCCGCTGGCTGACCTGTGTTTGGTAAATTCGAGAATATGTCTTGTATGTACATTTGGTCCGGCTAAGTGTAACAGTAGAGCTCTTCTCCGCTGTCTCGTAGCATCTGTAGAGTCGTCCTCAATAATGAGTCCCTTGCTGTTGGCATATAGCTCGAAAGACGTTAGCCACCTCATCCATCTTGGACCCAACATGGCTGGCTCGGCGAAGCAGGCAAAATTCTGAATGCCGGTTTTCTCCGTCCTACCTGCCTAAACTTGAATATCTATCTAACTAAACGAGCACGGTCATTATCCTCGTCACCAGTGCTGTGTCTGTCTTAATACATTCAATTAGACCGATAGACATAGCGAATTAAATCATACTGGTGACACATACGTATTCAACTCTCTGCGCTCTTTATCAGAAGAACTCCCGGCATACAATGCGTCTTCTCATGACGTCCTCACTACGGGTACTGACAGGTGTCAAACAACTAACCAATACATGACAGTTACAATGAAATTTGTCTTCTGCATTTAACCCATCCTATTGTATAGCAGCAGTGGGCAGCTGCAGCGCCCAGGGACCAACCCCAGTTCTTTTTTCCATTGCCTTGCTCAGGGGCACAGGCAGTAGTATTAACCTTAACATGCATGTCTTTTAGATGGTGGGAGGAAACTGGAGCACCCGGAGGAAACCCATGCAGACACGGGGAGAATATGCAAACTTCACACAGAAAGGACCTGGGACGGCCTGGGGTTCGAACCCAGGACCTTCTTGCTGTGAGGCAACAGTGCTAACCACTGGGCCACCCAAAACATTAAACGTTGCCTTTTACAAACAAAAGAACAAAAATCCATGGACGAATGTCTATGGACGAAAATCCACGGAGCAGGCCTTCATTGCCAGGGCCTTTTTATTCTAGTTGAAATGTAAATGTAGTAGTCACACTTCTCTCAGAATATGGCCATCAACTATAGAGAATATTCAGTCAGTCATGTATTGTCATTGCTTTATGCTCTGGAATACATGGCTGAAAACAGGTCCATAGGATGCAAACAGAGACAATCGCGTTTAGGAAGTTTACAACCTGACATGCACGCAACCTGACCTCTGCAGACTCAGGCTAATCTCTACACTGTACTCTACAAGTACCGTTTTCCTAACTGGAAACATCTATGAGATGATGATGTGCGGTGAGCGCTCTGGTGCAAAATGGCTGCCGTGGATCACCCAGGTGAGTGCATCACATTGGTGGTGGTTGAGGTGAGTTTCCCCCTTCAATGTGAAGAACTCTGAGTGTCTAGATAAAGCTCTATATAAATGTAATCCATTACGTACACTACCGTTCAAAAGTTTGGGATCACCCAAACAATTTCGTGTTTTCCATGAAAAGTCACACTTATTCACCACCATATGTTGTGAAATGAATAGAAAATAGAGTCAAGACATTGACAAGGTTAGAAATAATGATTTTTATTTGAAATAAGATTTTTTTTACATCAAACTTTGCTTTCGTTAAAGAATCCTCCATTTGCAGCAATTACAGCATTGCAGACCTTTGGCATTCTAGCTGTTAATTTGTTGAGGTAATCTGGAGAAATTGCACCCCACGCTTCCAGAAGCAGCTCCCACAAGTTGGATTGGTTGGATGGGCACTTCTTTGAGCAGATTGAGTTTCTGGAGCATCACATTTGTGGGGTCAATTAAACGCTCAAAATGGCCAGAAAAAGAGAACTTTCATCTGAAACTCGACAGTCTATTCTTGTTCTTAGAAATGAAGGCTATTCCATGCGAGAAATTGCTAAGAAATTGAAGATTTCCTACACCGGTGTGTACTACTCCCTTCAGAGGACAGCACAAACAGGCTCTAACAGGTACTATTTAATGAAGATGCCAGTTGGGGACCTGTGAGGCGTCCGTTTCTCAAACTAGAGACTCTAATGTACTTATCTTCTTGCTCAGTTGTGCAACGCGGCCTCCCACTTCTTTTTCTACTCTGGTTAGAGCCTGTTTGTGCTGTCCTCTGAAGGGAGTAGTACACACCGGTGTAGGAAATCTTCAATTTCTTAGCAATTTCTCGCATGGAATAGCCTTCATTTCTAAGAACAAGAATAGACTGTCGAGTTTCAGATGAAAGTTCTCTTTTTCTGGCCATTTTGAGCGTTTAATTGACCCCACAAATGTGATGCTCCAGAAACTCAATCTGCTCAAAGAAGTGCCCATCCAACCAATCCAACTTGTGGGAGCTGCTTCTGGAAGCGTGGGGTGCAATTTCTCCACATTACCTCAACAAATTAACAGCTAGAATGCCAAAGGTCTGCAATGCTGTAATTGCTGCAAATGGAGGATTCTTTGACGAAAGCAAAGTTTGATGTAAAAAAAATCTTATTTCAAATACAAATCATTATTTCTAACCTTGTCAATGTCTTGACTCTATTTTCTATTCATTTCACAACATATGGTGGTGAATAAGTGTGACTTTTCATGGAAAACACAAAATTGTTTGGGTGATCCCAAACTTTTGAACGGTAGTGTATGTCTGTATATTCACAACTGGAAGAGCGTGGAAGTAACCCTGTCAGCGTTAGGGGTTAAATTGATGTTCTGTTACTGCTTAAAAAATAAAAACTTACTGAACTGGGACAAATTAATCAAATGTACAAATGCCGGGGGAGTCCGGGTAGCATAGTGGTCTATTCCGTTGCTTACCAATACGGGGATTGGTGGTTCGAGTCCCCATGTTACCTCAGGCTTGGTCAAGCGTCTCTACAGACACAGTTGGCCGCCTCTGCGTGAGGGAAGCTGGATGTGGGTGTGTCTGGTCGCTGCACTAGCGCCTCCTCTGTTCGGTCTGGGTGCCTGTTCTGGGGGGTGGGGAACTGGAGGGAATAGTGTGATCCTCCCACGCGCTACGTCCCCCCGGCGAAACTTCCCATTGTCAGGTGAAAAGAAGCGGCTGGTGACTCCACATGTATCGGAGGAGGCATGTGGTAGTCTGCAGCCCTCCCCGGATTGGCAGAGGGAGTTGAGCAGCGACTGGGACAACTCGGAAGAGTGGGGCAACTGGCCAGATACAATTGGGGAGAAAAGGGGGCGGGGGGAATAAAAAAAATACAAATGCCTTTCTTATAGTTAAGATCTTACATTGCTTGGCTCCTTAACCTCTCTCTTCTTTTATTAAGCAGAAAACAACTAGAGGGGATTGTACAATACCCAGCAGGAGGTCTGCTTCTGGGCAGTCCGTGTTGTCAGTGAGGGCGGCTCACATGTGGAATACAAGACACTATCTACACACACACACACACATATGAGACCCTGATACATACTGATCTTGCAGAACTCATCTGAAAATACAACCACATCTATGACCATTCTCTGTAAATTACCTCAACAGCCTGATATGTGCACCTTGTTTCACTTACTGTGTAATTCAATTAAGTATGTCGTGTCGTTGTCTGTGTTTTAATATATTGTAACTTATTTATAGAGTATGTATTTATTTTTTATTTTTTTTGCAGTTTAACTTATCTGTACAGTATATGTTATTTGTATCTGCTGTCTTTACTGTACCTGTCCAGGGACTATGGTTGAAAATTAGCCATGCTGTCTACACTGGCACATTTACAATAATGTGTGTCGATGTGCACTGTCCCTGTAAAACGAAACCGAATCAACTAGACTACACTATTCTCACCAGGCTTAACTATGCATGAGATGTACTTATGTACTATAAGGTGCTTTGGATTTGTGTTCTCTCTCTTAGTGTGTGTGTGTGTGTGTGTGTGTGTGTGTGTGTGTGTGTGTGTGTTAGGGGTCAACCAATTGTTGGCCCGGTGGATTATCGGGTCCGATACTCAGCATTTTTACAATTATCAGAACCGCTATATTTTTTTTTTATCCGATTGATGATAAAGTAAATTAGTTTAAAAATGCACTACTTTGGGTCTGATGCAGCTGCCTCTGTCTGTCTGCAGTCACCACTCTGTGGCCTCGCGCAATGCCCCGCCCACAACACTGTCTGATTGGTTACATGTCATGAGCAATAGCCTATCAGCACTGAAGGTACTGCGCCACAGACAGCCACAGAGGAACATATTTGTAGACTGGAGCAGGTCTGGTGATCAATCTTATGATTTATTTATTTATTTGTCTTTTTATTTGTTTACTTGTTTGTTTAATTTTTCAGTTTACTTCATAAGAAATGCTGCTGGGAGCTCCTTGCGCTTTTTCTTTTACGATAAGGTTGAAAAGTTCTCTTTCAATTAAACATATGCTTGAAGGCATATCAACAAAGTTTTGTGCTGGAGTTTGTGTTATTCTAAATTTTGACAGCAACAGTTTCATTTTTACTGCAAATGTATATCAATTCCAAATATCGGTTATCGGTCTCCTTGATTACTAAAACTCAGTATCGGGATCGGTCCCAAAAAACAAAACAAAAACAGGTCGACCCCCTGGCGTGTGTGTGTGTCTGTATGTGTGTGTGCACGCTTGTGTCTTACCTGTTCAAAGAACTCGTCCATGAAGTGGTCCCTGTCGACCTGCACCACCTCCTCATCATCATCGCTGTCCTTAGCCTGCACGTCAACATAGACACAAACACAAACGTTAGCAACAACATTAAATCTGACTTTTACCTTTCCAGGCATTTTTGAAGGGTTTTGTTTTGCCCTCATTAGATCAGAAAAGAGGAGAGTGACAGCACAGATAAGGTGGAGAGAGAGGGGGGGGACGGCAATGAAGGTCCTGGGGTGAGACTCAAGTACAGGTCCGACATTGTACATCTAAACACACATCTAACTGATATAACACCCTGAACATCTCAAGCATTTTGCTTCGGAAGATAAGCTGAGATCAAATTTAGCGTGTCAGAAACACTGCTGTCTGACTGAAAGTCCATTCATTTTGAATGAGGCAATCTGTCAGCACCTCTCCTCTGTGTAGCAGACTTATCCTCCAGGTGCAGCAACAGCAGGGTCACTTTTAGTGAAACGGAAGCAGTCGTCTGGAGTATGGTGGATGAATATTTGAAGCTGTGCACCTTTGGATTAGGTCCAAATTGAGTGTATGAGGATGGCGCTGGCTCTCCTGTAGAAATACCGTGCAGTACAATGACACTCGCTTTAGTTCCCAATGGAAAGAGTTTGACGTAAGTACGAATGTACACACGAGCAACCTCGCATATGCCTACACAGAAACACGCAATACCAAAACACAAATACAGAAGCAGAAAAACATCAATATTTCACACACTCCCTTGTTTACTGATTAGAAATCTTTCTGTTCTTAAATAGACAACATTTCACTGCAGAACCTGTCCACGTACTGTTGTGACTGACTTTCTCTCTGCAGGCCGCAGGACGATAATTTATCCTGTCAGCTTCACTGTCCACTAAGACACACAAGATCTCTGGTTTTTCACTCTTTGTGTCTCACACCAGATCTCCTGGTGGCATACTAGACAAGGAGAGCAGCCAATGGCCAGTTAGCATACTGCAGGTGTTAGCTGGTCCTCTATATCTCACTGCAGGTTGTACGGTGCATGTTATAGCGAACACGTTTACCATTGTTGCCATTATTTTGCTGCAAGCCTGAATTATTTATTATAGCAAGGTGAGGACAAAGAAAAAATTGGGTGTGTCCAGGTACCATGGTGGTCTATTCAATTGCCTACCAACACGGGGATATCTGGTTCGAATCCCTGTGTTACCTCCGGCTTGGTTGGGCGGCCCTACAGACACAATTTGCCATGTTTGTGGGTGGGAAGCCGCATGTGGGTATGTGTCCTGGTCACTGTACTAGCGCCTCCTCTGGTTTGTCGGGGCGCCTGTTTGGGGGGGAGGGGGAACTGGGGGGGAATAGCAGGATCCTCCCACGCGCTGCATCCCCCTGGTGAAACTCCTGTCAGGTGAAAAGAAGCGGCTGGCAACTCCACATGTATCGGAGGAGGCATGTGGTAGTCTGCAGCCCTCCCCGGATCGGCAGAGGGGGTGGAGCAGCGGCCGGGACAGCTCGGAAAAGTGGGGTAATTGGCCAAGTACAATTGGGGAGAAAAACGGGAGGGAAAAAAATCCCCCCATCCCCAAAAAAAGTCATTTTGGACAGGCTGAACATACTGTCTTTAAAAAAGGTTTCTATGTTGCCACAACATTCACTGGTGTCTTTCATGGCCCCATTCACAAGTCATTACAAACAAAATGTGACTTTAAATAAAATGTTGATATTGCGATTGCATTGGCATGATTTATGTCGATTATGTCGAAGTTTACCCCTTGCATCCACATTGAAACACAAGTGGAACACCCTTTCCCTCACAAAACTCACTGCAGAATTGTTTGTATGTAGATTGTAAGCGCTTTCACGCTTTTGTAGTAATGTGAACAATATTCCTCATTCCTAATCTCGCTTTTTCATCCCTGTTTCATGAGATTATAATTAATTATGATGCTTTATTTTGGTCTGTAAAGGCATGTGCCACCCGCTAGTGTCCTGTGCATGTCTGAGCCAGTTTAAATCTGAACATCCAACGCTTTTGGTGAGCCGGCATACCTGGGGTATCACGGTCCATTCTGCTGGGCGGATTCAAACCTGGATTTGTGTGTGGTTTATCCCAGTCTGGACACAGTCCCATCAACCAAGACACAGGTTAATACTAGGTGTCGAGTCTGTCCTCAGGGTTTGTAATTTTGGTCCTTTTTTTTCCCTGGATAAATTCCACCAGGAACAGAAGAGGACCTGGATGGGAGCAGGTGTTTGTCTGCATGGTGCCTCAGCAAGGGAGGGGGGACCGTCCTTCAACAGAAAGGCCGAGGCTCAAACCAAAGTGACAGCAAGTGTCCGCTCTGCTCAAGTATCCTTCAGAGAGCTCCTGGGGCACTGTTCAAGTAAATGACCCTAACCTTTGACCTCTCATATGATGGGTGATTCTGTCATTCGGGATTCACGAGGTAACGTAAAGGGCTGAAAGATGAACGTTTCCCAGTTTAAACGGATGAAGTGTGCAGCGGGTGCAAGATGCAGGTTGGTGTCTGGCTAGTTAAGCGGGAGAGGCGCCGGTGTGAGAAGGGGGCGGCCATTTTAAAAATAACACCAGGCAGAAAGACTTTTGGAGAAGGGAATCCTAACAGCAGACTTTAACATGACAAAATGGTGCTGAAAAGATTTTTCTTTTTTTTTCCCTTTTTTTTTTTGTCTCTTCCACTTTATGTCTAACTTTCCATCTCTTTCTTCTTTTACTCTATCTCTCTCTCATTTGCAGAAGACTGTGATGTGCAGAGAGGGGGGGGGTTACTCTGACAGGCCCTCCTCAAGCCCACTCCAACACAGACATTATAATGCACACACACACACACACACACACACACACACACACACACACACACGCACACACACACACATATCCAGAGAGAAACAGACGCAGCAGCTCCACGAGCTTCAGAATGAAAAGTGTGTGTTGCTTTTCATGCAGCAACCTCGATAATGTAAGGATAGATAGATAGGGGGAATAAGAGAGGGGGGAAATTGCTCTTTGGTTTAATTTGATGTTGAATTGATCAGGGAATTTAAATGTTTGGTTTAGGAGACAGAGAGAACAAAAGAGACGAGGAAAAGAAGTAAAGCGAGTTGTCTAACATGGTGGCATGATTAATGGATGAATGTATGGATGGATGGATGGATGGATGGCTGGTTGGATGGATGGATGACCCAATGGCTGGGTGAACAGAGACTTATTCTCTTCTTTCTACCACCGAAGCTGCTGAGTGTGTGAGTGATTAGATACTGAACAGGTCACGGGGGTCTGCAGGTTGGACAGACGAAAGTTATTGCTCAGTGAGTCCAAATGCCTTTCAGTTGGACACACGGGAAGTCAATTACTGATTCACAGCCAAGTGTGCGCGCACTTAACTCTTACCAATCACGGTGCTGTAACCCACATCAGAGCAACGGGGTGACCCAGGTATGTATGTGAATCTGCACTTTAACCAACATGGAAAAATTCTCTTGTATGGACTATGGCACGCTCTGTTTACACAACAGCAAATAGAAAAGCTCAGCAAACCGGAAGAGCCGAACTAGAATCCACACCCGTTAGGAATCAGGAATCGGGAACATCACGAACATTTTATTTGTCATTTCATCCCATGCACCTGCGCACATGAAATGAAAAGAAAGATCATTTCCCCCAGCCCACAGCCCAGCAACACGAAGACAAAAACACATCCAAACTACAATAACTACAAAAACACATATCCACCATATATATAAAGATATAAAAAAATCACTGTCCAAGCATTTCCTCCTCGGGCACAGTTCCGGACAGGGCCGTGGTCCCTGGGCCCACCGGACGCAGGAGACCAGGCTCCCCCAGCCGATCCAACGCCAGCTCTCCCAGCCAGACACCTTCGACACACCTCCCCACACTCCACACGATGACACCAAAAACACAGTCAACGCTAAGCGAGGCCGCCGCCAGACTGCCCTCGGTGTTATCAGAACTATCGTTTTGCATGGGCTAACAGTTAGCTTAGCCTGCTCCGCTTCCGCGTCTTGTCAGACCACCCTTGGCGTTTCCTCTTCAGGCACAGCTCCGGGCAGGGCCGTGGTCCCTGGGCCCACAGGATGCAGCAGACCAAGCTCTCCCAGCCAATCCAGCACCAGCTCTCCCAGCCATCAAATGGAAACACAAACTTAGATGCAGACGTGGACAAAGACACTGCATGGACGGTACTTATTGAGGCCGCCGCAAATGTAAGTTTACGCCGCCGTCTTCCCACACCGGTACTGAGTGAGGCCGCTTCAAATGTGAATTCACGCAGCCATCTCCCCACACCTGAAGCAGAATTATCTGGGATTAATTTTGTCTTGACGCGGTGCATCTCCACCATCTCTGAGCTGCCACAGCTGTGAGACTGAAGTCCTGACGTCTGTCAGCTCCGGATTGCCTGTCTGTATTTGCAGAAGTGCAAACTAAAGTCATTCTAAAGTCAGACTATTTTTTTCAATGGAACAAAAGAAGACGTGGCTGATGGTACCGCGAGTACCCGTTTTGGAAAAGCAGCTTTATCATGGTTTCTGAGGGCTTCGATGATTCACCCACTGTGATGGAGCCCAGCGAGAAGACGCAGCAGAGTGGCACGTCTCTGGAAAATGAAGCTATCAGTGAAGTTTTTGTCTGTAAGATTCTGAATGTTAACAGCTTACTGGATTCCTGATGCCTCACAGACAGACAGACAGACAGACAGACAGACACACACACAGATGGACAGACAGACTCACAGATGGACAGAAAGACAAACAGAAGGATAGACAGACACACACGCAGACACTCACAAATAGAAACACAGACAGACATACACAGATACACAGACAGACATACACAGACACACAGACAGAAAGACAGACAGACACAGACAGACACACAGACAGACAGACGGACAGACAGACACACAGACGGACAGACAGAAAACAGATGGACAGACAGACACACACACACAGACACACAGAGACACACAGACAGACACACAGATGGACAGACAAACACACAGATGGACAGACACACAGATGGACACATCGACAGGCAGATGGACAGACAGACACACACAGACAGACACAGACACATAGACAGACACACAGATGGATGGACAGACAGACACGCATACACACAGACAGACAGACAGACGGATGGATGGACAGAGACACAGACACAGACAGACAGACACACAGATGAACAGACACACAGACAGATGGGCAGACAGATACACAGACAGGCAGACATACACATGGATAGACTGACAGACAGGCTAACGGGGTGGTCACGTTACAATTCAAATGCATGCAGATGGCAGGAAAAGGATCTGCAGCCGTCCTGCGAACAATATTCATCTCTTCGCTCTTTAGCAGAGTTCAAGCTTGGTGAACTTTGACCGGCGAATTCGTAGGCCGTAAACATGCTAGAAGTGCTCAGTGTCGAGGAATCTATTATTCTCACAATCTTTTTAATTACAAAGACTAGAGCGCTGTATCCCCAAAAACAACCAGATATAAAAACAGTTTCTTTCCACGGGCTGTTATTCAGACGAGCACTTAACTTTGTCAAATAAATCCAACAATTCTGTATATACACAGTAAAAAACCGAGTGTTAATTTAACTCCGAGAGTGTACAAATGGATCCATTTATACACTCTCGGAGTTAAATTAACACTCAGGGTTTTACTGTGCACTGTACTGTACATTGTACATATACTGGTACACCCTGTCATGTCCATGTACCTCAGGCATGTATGTATGTAACCTTATCACATTTCAGCATCTCTGATATAGTATTCTCTACACCATTACACTTTATCACCTCTTATCTAAGTCCATCCTTGTGTATATATCTGAAGATTGTTGTGTTGTAGTGTTGTTATTCTATGTTAAGTACACCGGGAGAGCCACAAAACTGGAGTCAAATTCCATGTAGTATGTGCAAACCTACAAGGCCAATAAACATGATTCTGATTCTGATGACAAAATACACACCAAAAGAGAGGCTGCCCAGTTTCCTGTGTGGCAGGAAACTGGGACAGACATTAGGTCTTCACATACTCTTATTACCTTGTTATTTTAGTGATATTTTAGCATCAGCAGCTGGTTTTAAACTCCATACACCCAGATTTGTTGCAGGAAACAAAGTCATTCCGGTTGCATCTACAGTAACGTGACCGGCCTTTAGACAGAGGGAGATGCCAGAGGAGAGACAGGAAGAGACTCAGGAAGGCAGCGAGACAGGTGGACAGACAGGAAGACAGGTAGATATTGTTGTTGTGTGGTGCTTTCTAAAATGGCAGCCAGACTTAATAAAACACTATCTTCTGTACATATACCAGATGATCCCTCTGGTCTGCGGTGACACTTTCCTCCTTACTTTGCTTCTCTCTTAATTCCTGCATCCCTCCGTCACCTCATTCCGCCACCCTTTCCTTCATTGATCCCTTCTGTCCTCTCCTGCCAGATGATCTCTCTCTCCAATCTCTCCTCCTTCTCCCCCATCACTTCCTCTCCTGCATCTACAGACCCCTCTCTTCCCTGCTCCTTTGCTTTTTATCGCTCTCTCACTCCCTCCTCTCACTTTCTCTCTGTCTCGTCTTTCCTTCTCTGTTGCTGGTCAGACTGCAGCCACCACCCCCTCCCCCCTCCACTCCACGCCCTGCGTCACACCGACTCTGCAGAGGAAAGAGGGGCAGAGAGAGGGAGAGAGATGGAGCGAGAGACAGAGACAGAGACAGATACAGAGAGAGAGAGGAGAAACAAATGAGGAGAAGCAGAAAGAGGGAAATAGAGACAAGGAAATGAACAGAGAAGGGGTGAAAGAGAGAGCGAAAGGAAGAAGAGGAAGAGAGCGAAGGGCACGCAAGAGAGCGAAGGGCAGGCAAGGTATAAACACACACAGTTGGAGCTCTGAAAGGCCCAAAGTGATGCTATGCCACACACACACACACACACATTAAGCAATCAATTATTCTTGCCTGGGAACAGAATAGGCTGCAATGACAGGTTCAAATACCAGCTCATGCTACCCTGTCATATCTCTCCTCCCCCCCCCCTCTCTATATATATATATGAATTTATTTTGTTCCTCCATTGTCTTGTCCATTGTCTTGTCACTCTGTCTCGTCCTCTTTTTCGTCTATATTGCCAGTGTTCAAGTACAATGAGAAATAATTGTGTGAAATACAATAGAAAGCCAGCTAGTGTTTGTATGCAATTTAGTTAAAACAGGAACATTTAAATGAATAGTGAAAACATCCAAGCAAATAATAAAAATAAAAAAGATCAGTGCAAGTTAGATATGACAGTCAGATAGATATATCTGGCTGTCGTAAAACACTTCTGACGTAAAACCATCAAGTTTGCCCTGGCATAACCAAACATCTGGCATCGTGAATCTGTCCGCGCGCGCGTGTGTGTGTGTGTGTGTGTGTGTGTGTGTGTGTGTGTGTGTGTGTGTGTGTGTGTGTGTGTGTGTGTGTGTGAGTGAGTGAGCACATCAGGCCTAATGCTTCTAAATATGTTGAGCATTTTAATAGAGTTTAAATAGAGATTGGGTTATATCTAAGTCTGTATTGCCCATTCTTGTGTGTATGTTTGTATGTGACTTGGTGTGTCTCTTTTTCTCCTTCAGTTTATCTGTTGGTTTTCGATCCGTCTACATCTCTTTATATCAGTCTCTGGCTGTCTCGCTGTTTTATCTATCTGTTTCTCCAAGTCTCTCTTAGAAAGAAAGAGGGTGAGAGAGAGAGAATATTTCACATCAGTTTCATTGTCTCCTCCTCTCTCTCCTGTTTCCATTAGTGTTCTAGGACATCTGATCCATTTACTAGAGGACCTGTCGACCTGCTGAAGTGTCCTTGAGCCCGAAACAGAATCTCTACCAGCTCTAATGGTTCTGTTCTGTAGCTGACCCTGACTTCCCTGTTGAGAGGTGCTAGAAAAAAGAGAGCATCACTACTGACATGAAAAAAAGTTTGTTATCATTATTGTATTTTTTTTTTCTGATTGACCAGCGAGCAATCAAGTGTGTCTCCCTTCCTTTCTGGCCCTCACAACCTGAATTGGAAATAAAGTATATATATATATATATATATATATATATATAATGACTGAATATGTATTATTAGTTAGGCTTTTTTGAATTAAAAGAGCCAAGGCAATTTCACAGTACACCCAACTACTTGCAACAGCCAGTCCACCTCCTGAAATATATATATACACCAGAAGTACACATAGTACACATGAAAAACAGCAGCATTAATAGACATCATGTAAGATAAGTACAGATATGGCAAAATGCATTATATTTTGGTTGTTTAGCTATGGCTTATTGGTAAGTAGACCTTAGGCTTAAGGGGGTCCCATTCGCCAAGTAGGTCAATAGAGCATTGGTACTAACGCTGCAGTGTAATGTCTAAGCATCTCTAATTTTAGGGCACTTTGAATAAAACTGTCTACACAACATGGCTTATGTCTAAATCCCAGCTGCATTTCACTGCTTCTATAGTTTTTGTTTGAGTGACTTCAGCGTTCAACTTTTCTGAGGGTGTTGTCAAGCCAGATAGTTACTCCCTTCCTGCGGTGTTCAATTTCAACCAAGCTACAGAAGCTAGCTTAAGTATTGAGAAGAATCACAAGGTGTCAAGATAGATCATTCAGAATGTGGTTCACAAGCTTACATTCATTTTAAGATTAAGGCTAGCATTTCTAACATTTCTAATAACCATGCTCAGCAAAGTTAAGACTCACACTAAGGTTCCTAGTAACAGATTAACATTCAGATTGAAATGACTCCTCATCATGATTTAGACATTTTAATTTCATTTTAAAAAAATTCTACTGAACAATCCCGATCACAGTCTGATTAGCCTTTCTGGTACTGTCCTTAATTGATTCACATCTTTATCTTACTGACAGATTTTTTTGTAAGCACAGATGAAAGTTAATCTGAAATCTTTAAAATGAATTGTGGTGCTCCTCAAGGTTCAATTTTAGGTCCTATACTTTTTAACTTTTACATGCTACCACTTGGAAGCGTCATCAGAAGGCACAGCGTAAATTTTCATAGCTATGCTGATGACACACAGCTTTACATTGCTGTGTCACCTGATGACACAGGCCAGTAGATGCCCCTTTTAACTGTATTTTAGATATTATCTGCCATCAAGTGGATGGCAGATAATAAAGGTCAGTCAGGGCAAATCTGATGTCTGGGTTATTGGTACTGAAACTCAGAGAGAAATCCCTGTCAACAAGTAAAAAACCTATGAGTTATCTTAAGATCTTAGTTTTGAGCCTCACGTTAGAAACATAACTAAGTATGAATTTTATCATATGAAGAACATTACCAGAATGCAGTAATAGTCAGTCCTGCAACCTGCAGGGTTGACTGTTGTAATGCTCTCCTTTCTGGTTTCCCTAAAAAGAATATAGTACAATTACAGTTACTGCAAAACTAAGCTCCTTATGTGTTGACCAAAACCAGAAACAGCACACATTACACCAATGTCAAAGTCTCTGCATCGGCTTCCTGTTCATTTCAGAATGTTTATGAAGAACTTAATGATCTTGGTTCTAACTACTTTTCAGATTTTCTCTTAGCATATGAACCCCCTAGAACCCTCAAGTCTTCTGATAGTGGCCTTTTAATTATCCCTACAGTCAGAAAAAAAAAGTGTTAAGGAATCCTTTTATTACCGTGATCCAAGTCTCTGGAACAGCCTTCCTGAGGACCCGAGGGCAGCAGAGAATGTTGATACTTTTAAAAGCGATCTCAAAACCTACATTTTTAGTTTGGCTTTTAGTTGAACATTGGTTATGTGTTTATTTATTTGTTTATTTTAGTCTGTTCGACCTCTTGGTCTATCCTTTTAAATTCTAGATTGTTTTCATTTAATGCCCTACCCTTTATTTCTGGTTTTACTCACGTCTCTACTTCTTCTCTCTTTTAGTATTTCATCATTTTATCTTGCGCTCTTAACTGTTCATTTACTTTATCATTTTGCCATTTTGAGTTCTATTTTGAGTATTTATCTATTTCTTATTGATCTTAAATCATGCCTCTGGTATTTCTTCATTGCAAATTGATGAGATTATTATTATTATTATTATTATTATTATTTCTTTCACGTTTCCTGTTTTAAATCCTGTAGAGCCGGGTCCAAACTATGGACCTGAGGCACTATAGGGCAGATGTCACCTGATTGACAGTACTCATCGTAACATGTGGGCTGTTCCAAGTAGGGTGATCTTCTGGATTGCACAGATGTTGATGTTGCCAGGGATACAGCTGGTGAACTTTTCCATTCCCTTCTTCATGAGTCCAAGAGCTCTGATGACCACTGGTGCTGTTTCTGTCTTCATTCCCCACATCCTGTTGATTTCAATCTCCAGGTCTTTGTACTTGGTCAGCTTCTCTGTGACTTTCACTGAGGTGTTTTTTTCCGGATAGTATTGCCATGTCGATGAGCATGCACCTCTTTTGCATACTGTCCTTGATAAGGATGTCGGGCTTGTTGGCTTTTATCTCTCTGTCAGTGTGTTATCATTATTATTGTTATTATTATTATTATTATTATCCATCCATCCATCCATTATCCAAGCTGCTTATCCCAATTGGGGTTGTGGGATGCTGGAGCCTATCCCAGCAGTAATTGGGCGGCAGGCTGAGGGACACCCTGGACAGGCCGCCAGTCCATCACAGAGTCGACACATTCACACCTAGGGACAATTTAGTATGGCCGATTCACCTGACCTACATGTCTTTGGATTGTGGGAGGAAACCGGAGCACCTGGAGGAAACCCACTGCAGACACGCAGAGAACATGCAAACTCCACACAGAGGATGACCTGGGATGACCCCCAAGGCCGGACAATCCCGGTATTCGAACCCAGGACCTTCTTGCTGTGAGGCAACCACACTAACCACTGCACTGCCGTGCCACTAAATATTATCCATCCATTCATTATGCGAACCGCTTATCCTGCTCTCAGGGTCGCAGGGATGCTGGAGGATATCCCAGCAGTCATTGGGCGGTAGTTGGGGAGACACTGTGGACAGGCCGCCAGGCCATATTATTATTATTATTATTATTATTATTATTATTTTGTGGGGATTTTATTGTTTTATTATGTGAAGCACTTTGTGTTGCATTTGTTTGTATGAAAAGTCCAATACAAATAAAGTCTGATTGATTGGTTGATTGATTGATTGATTGGCTGATTGATCCTTTATTTGAATGATCTATCTCCCATCAGAGGCTTCTTTTGAGCTGCCATTTTGTCTCCATCTTAGAGATCAGAGTAGTTTTAATCTAAACATGAAGGCCATAAGTCTGAGGAAAACCCCTCATATTTACTCAACATGACTGGGCGTTATGATTCAGATTGTGTTTACAAAAAGAACATGCAACCAATAAAGGCTGCAATATAATACAAGAACAGCTTCTACTCATTAACAGTCAAGTCATACAATGTACCCACATCGGTGAGATATTAAGTTTTACAATGTATGGAACTAAATATTTTTTCACAATTTTAATATACTAGGATGAGCAATAGCAAAACGATACGTGTAGGGAAAGTTGAATAAATGAGGGAAAAAATCTAGTTGGGCTGAGCAGGAAATTCGATCTCCATGACATTGTTTACCGTCTGGGCATAGTTCACAAAGAAATATTCTGCTCGATAACAGTTCCCTGGTAAAATGAAGGCTAAATAAATATAATAAAAGCTTTACTGCTGCTTTACTAACATCTTCATCCTGGACTAAAATTAGCAGCGATGAATCAGCCAATAAAACTGTTATGTTGCAGTAGGAAGCTCAGGCCCATCTGGAGTGCTGCAACCAAGCCAGGACTCACCTGGGGTACTGTGGGAAATGCAGTTCAACTGCGCAGTCACAACCAAGCCAACAATGGCTTCAGGGATTGTGGGTATTGTAGTCCCACTGTGCATAAAAACCAAGCCAGGGATGACTTTAAGCGGTCTGAATTTATTAATGCATTGTGTGGTACTGTTACTATAATTGGAGTACAGTAACAATGCACGATAGCGACTTCAAATACTTGGTCTATAATAGAAAATATTTTTATGACATTTTTTTTCTAACAGAGCTTCTTCCTCGCTCGTCTATTCACTGGCTGCTCTACTCTTCTAGCAGGCACAAGCTTTTGCAGATCAATACTGCCATAAATAGACAGCCTTAGATAGCCATTATCAGCCTACACCACTCCCATGCTTTTTGTGGGTTGTATGTATGATAATCGCTTCATCCTTTCTTTTACTGTGCTGATGTTTGTGTCCCTGAAAACAGCAAATACACACAGAGGAAAAATAAACACACACACACACACTAACATGGGGTATATTTAAATTGTTTCACTGTTTAATTTCTCAAAATGAGGAACGCCACTAGCAACAAGCCCAGCACAGGCTAGCTGAATATTCCCCACATATCTGAGGCTAGTCCTGCACAATGCTACAACACTGACACACCTTTACTCTGTGTACATCATCTACTGGTAAAAGAGGTTTTGAAGCTAGAAGATAAAAATGTACTCTATGTGGGACCCCCAGTAATGTTGAGGATATTAGGCACATTAATGGACACTGGACCACCCCCATTCTCATGTTGTATTTTTATTTTGTCCATAATCTGATAAATATTAATTTGCAACAATAACTAGTATTTTAGTTGGTTAATTATGGTTACAGTGAGTAAAGCTCACACAGGCACTTAGGGCAGCTTAGGGGTCCTTTGAGTAAGGCGCAGGAGGGCGTGTCCAAAAGTAGGTCGAGAGAGACAGCCGGCAGCGCAGCCACGTTAGCTGGTGTGCTTATGTTTGTATTTCCAGGTGAGCAAAAGTGCAGAAAAGCTGTATAAAAGTAGTGACTCCGATGTGTAATGAATGTAGAGCAAACACGAGAGTTATATCGGAGTTTTGCACGTTAATTGGCAATTTGCTAACGAGGGAAATCGGTAGTGTAACCATGTGTGGCCTACTATAATATCAGTTGTGTGCGTGCGCAGAAAATTGTCAGTGTGAGTGCGTTTTAGGCTGATAGTGAGAGCGGACATTTTAAATTTCATGTGTCATTTTCTGTTTCATTCAAGAGTGGGCGTTTTAAAAAGTAGCTCGAGACAGCCGGCAGTGTAACCACGTTAGCCGATGTGCTTGTGTGTCTGTATTTCCAGTTCCAGAAAGAGAAGAGAGAGAGAAAAAAGAACAAAAAAAAGATTATTTTCAACTTGGGCACACCTGGAAGTCCCTTATGTGTGTCCAAGTGTGCAACATTTAAATGATCACAACCTACAATATCTTTAAAGATATCCAATGGAGTTTTCCTTGTGAACAACTTGGTTTTGTTTACGTTCAACGTTTCCCGCCAAAACACATTGTGTGTGTGTGTGTGTGTGTGTGTGTGTGTGTGTGTGTGTGTGTGTGTGTGTGTGTGTCACTGAGGCCTAACAAACATGTTGAATGTGTTTCCTACCTCATAAAATGTTTGCAAGGCCTTTTTCGGAACGAAATCTGAAATTGGACAGCCATATTGTTTACGTTTGCTGGCGATCTTCGTCTTATTGTCTTTCTATTGGCAGACATGGTGCATTACCACCAGCAACTGTTGTATTGCCTCACCAATACTTAGACAATTTCTTTCTTTGTCCTTTTGTTTTATCTTTTCTGCATCACTTTCAGGGTTGTGTTTCTTTGTTTTTGATGCAGCTACTTTTTCTCCTCCAGTTGTCTTCTTACTTGTGTTTTATGTCAGTAGAAAGGCATATTACATTACCCCTGTGCATGCATGCGAGTACAAACAATAGGGGAACCCGCTTTTCTTACTTCGCTCTTTAGCGCCACTAGTGGTCAGAAACTCAAATGGACACCTTTAAGCTTAGTTTGAAAAATGTCTGTCTTTTGTAAAACCATACCCCCCCCCCCTCGCCTTCCATCATTGTCTCATCCCTCCTCCTTACTTCTCATTCTCATCATTTCCTCCTCCCTGGTTTGCCCCCCCCCCCCCACACACACACACACCGCTCTCTCCCTTCTCCATACCCTCTGTTCTATGCAGGTCCCTCCACCTGGATCCGGTAACTCCCATGGAGACCCATGGCAGACTGGGCAGGGTTTGTTTTTTTTTTTCCTTGTGTGTGTGTGTGTGTGTTTATGTGTAATATGACAGAGAGCTGAGCAAAAATAGAGCGAGATCGAAAAAGCAAAATAAAATAGAGAGAGAGAGAAAGGGAGGCAGGGATATAGAGGTGCCAGCTAGTTACGTACTGACTGCCAAGGGACAAAGCACTCTGCCAACACCGACGCCACAGACTGTGTGTGAGCCGCGTGTGTCACATCTGACATGACTGGTCGTCCTGATCAGGTGAATCCTGCCTACCTGATGCCTCAAGCTGCATAAAACACACATCACTGAATTGTTAAGTGATACAATGTAACTCAGGTTCAGTAAATGTTTCAGTCTCTAAGCGCATATTTGGCCATACAGTATCTCTTGTGTCTCCCAGTTCCGCCGATTGGTAGCAGCTATGGAGGGAAAGAGTACTTATTATATTCGAAGAGTTTCATCCAGACAAGCCGCTATTCAAACTGAAACCCACTCCCGAGCACAAACCTGCCTCTGTTAGCACATAGCTAGCCCACCTCAATTAAGTTCAGTGACACAAACGTAGTGAGATGTCTCTTTGTAATGGAGCGGGGGGGGGGGGGGGCTTTCGTCCGAGCTCGTGGGAGAAGGGAGAACAACACACAATGGCGTGGCACACGTCTGGTGCCCACAGATAAGCCACAACAAAGGCGCTTCTGCGCTCGCCAATCTGCTACTGTCATCAACACCAGGACGCCGTACATTGCCCCCATCTGCCAGAATCCCGTTCAGCCGTCTAGTTCCTTTTCACAGAGCGTAATAAACTAATTTTCTCCCCCAGGCAAGAAATATTTTGTGACCCCCTGGAACCTGGGTGTAGAAGTGATAGTGAAGTATAATATAAAATGCTTAACATCCTTCCGAATCACAGCGTGTCTCCCATAAAGCATATTCTACTGGTTTTGATATGCCCCTCTCTTGAGAAAGAAGGGCAAAACATCTAACTGCCCTCCAACGGGCAGGAGGAACACACGCATGCTTACAAACACACTTATGAAGGTGCTAATAAGTCAGCTTTCTTGATGCATCATTTGAGGAATTACTGAATAATACTAATTAAAACAAAGTAAATAAATTACACATACCCCCCCCCACACACACACACGAGTAAAAACACAAGGCCTCGGCCAACTAAGTTGTATTTGTCGTCCCGACCTCCAAAAAGAGATGGCTTGCATTCACAACCCTTGGCAAATTATATAGATAGCAGCGAAAATATAAACATAAGCAGATGTCAGATAGCGTAGCAGTCTATTCTGTTGCTTACCAACATGGGGATCGCCGGTTCGAATCCCCGTGTTACCTCCGGCTTAGTCGGGTGTCCCTACAGAAGCAATTGGCTGTGTCTGCGGGTGGGAAGCCGGATGTGGGTATGTGTCCTGGTTGCTGCACTAGCGCCTCCTCTGGTCAGTCGGGGCGCTTGTTCAGGGGGGAGGGAGAACTGGGGGGAATGGCGTGATCCTCCCACAGGCTACGTCCCCATGGCGAAACTCCTCACTGTCAGGTGAAAAGAAGCGGCTGGCGACTCCACATGTATCGGAGGAGGCATGTAGTAGTCTGCAGCCCTCCCCAGATCAGCAGAAGGGGTGGAGCAGCCACCGGGACAACTTGGAAGAGTGGGGTAATTGGCTGTAGACAATTGGGAGGAAGATAAAGGGGGGGGGGCAAATGACTGCAAACATACTGTGTCCTCTACCTTTCATTTGAATTTGTTTGTCTTGCTTGCATTGACTGTTGTTATTCACTGCACTGATAAATGGAGGTCAAGTTTCGAGCAAAATTACACATTGGACCTTTAATGTTCAACAAACCTGAGATAGGTCCTGGTGGTGTGGATTACTACACTATAGAGGTCAAAGTTGAGGTTTGTGGTACAAACCCAGATGTTTGCTACGAGCTTAGCCGGGCTTCACAGAGAACGCTGCTGTTTTGCTGGTGTCCTTACAATTTCATTGTCCACATAGCCTGCTTTTTCAAGGACGATTGGTGTGGACTCTATTAGGCTGGTTGACAAATTGGCACGGTTAAATTAATTAATTACATGGGATATTTTTGTTATGGGCAGTTTCGACCTTGGAGCACAAGATTTACCTCAACAGGACAATTGGCAGTGTCAGCTGGGACGCGCATCGCTCGTATTGTGTTGTATGTGATAGCTACAGCGGCTCGATGGGTGTTGTGTTACCTCTGATGACTTCTGTGCTATGAAGTTGCAATACAAAAGTTGCTTGCATCAGATTAGCACAATTTAGTATTACTCAGTGTAGTACATTTTGCTCATAGTCAGTCTGGTATCATGATGTCAGAGGTGTCCCTGTCCACTCTGCCCCCCTTCCTACTAATTACATCGTGGGATATCGTGGCACAACCAATTGCAATTGTTGCATCTATTTGTGAAGATGGAAAAGGATGACGAGTGGAAAAACTTTTAAATTCCAGCTTTGAGAATAACAGCTTTGCCAGAGAAGTAAGACGCAGCACCTGTGCTGCAGTTGTGGGCATAATGTTCTTCTGAAGGACAGTAAATAATGTCATATCACAGCTATATCATGTGTCATCTATAGTTCTCATGTTTGGTATAGTCTAAGAGCAGTTATCAGCAAAAAAGATGAACAAACCCCATTCATTTTTCATGGCTGTGCTGTGAGGGATCACAAATTAATATGATCACTTCAGGGGTCCATGAATATGAACAAGATGTTTTCCCTCATGTTAGGGACAAGATTATCTATGCGACATGAGCTCCAGATGGCTACTATTCCTGATTCCCTTCATAGGACAGGAATACACATCAATAACTGAATTACTCAGTCTTCAAGTTACTCGTGTGAGATGTGAAATTATTCATTTCATAGCAAGAAAGAGGACAGCAACAACACGCCATCTGAAGAAGTACTGGTGGTTGTGGGTTTAGCTACATGTCAGGAGAACTTTTACTTTTTTGCAGAAAAAAAGGATAAGGATAAGTTATCTACTGCCTTTTCAATGGCACCTTAGTTCTGCATTTGTGCTGTCAGTCATTTTTTTCAACCCCATTTTTCTCCCCAACTGGATCCGGCCAATTACCCCACACTTCCAAGTCGTTGCTCCAGCCCCTCTCCTGATACGAGGAGGGCTGCAGACTACCACATGACTCCTCCGATACATGTGAAGTCGCCAGCCGCTTCCTTTTACCTGACAGTGAGGAGTTTCGCCAGGGGGACGTAGTGCGTGGGAGGATTACGCTATTTACCCCAGTCCCCCCCTCCAACAGGTGCCTCGTACGACCAGAGGAGGCGTTGGTACAGTGACCAGGACACATACCCACATCCAGCTTCTCACCCACAGACATGGCCTATTGTGTCTGTAGGGACGCTTGACCAAGCCGGAGGTAACACGGGGATTCGAACCGGCGATTCCACTGTTGGTAGGCAACGGAATAGAGCGCTACGCTATCCGGACGCCCAAAATAAAGTTATCTTAAGGAAAAGTTATGTACTGTCTTTTCAATAACACCGTAGTTCTGCATTTGTGCTGTCAATCATTTTAAAATGACTTGGGAGTAGTTTTCTGCTCGACCTGCCAGTTAATAAAGCACACAAGTTCAGTATGCAGTTGTCACCATCGAAACCTCATTTGTGAGTTGAGATGAAAAGAGTGTGTGTGTGTATGTGTTGTTGTTTAACTCTACTGGACGTTTTATCTAGATTGAGCTTTTGGTTTAGGATTGGGTTTCATGGAGTTTGTTTGTTGCTTTGTAATGAATGGAGGGCTGTTCTCTTGTTCCACTGGCTTAATCTGAATTGCTCAAATGCAAACTGTAAAATTCAGTCACAAAAAGAGACACATATGACTCCACCGGGACTCGCAGAGAGAGCAAGAGAGAGAGAGCGGATGTGCAGACAGGGAGTCTCGGAGGGATTCATCATGTTCCCAGGAGAAATTTGTAATGAGAGGAGAGAGAGAGAGTGAAAGAGAGAGAGAGAGAGAGAGAGAGAGAGAGAGAGAGAGAGAGAGAGAGAGAGAGAGAGAGAGAGAGAGAGAGAGAGAGACAGAGAGACAGAGAGACAGAGAGAGAGAGACAGAGAGAGAAAGAGTGAGCGAGACAAAGAGAGAGGGAGAGAGAGCCTTTCAAACATGGCTTGTCTCTGCAGGAATCAATGAAGCATGCAATAAACCATATAAGAGAGCAGGAGAGGAGAGGAGAGGAGAGGAGAGGAGAGGAGAGGAAGGGTAGAGCAGATGACAGCACAGGAATATACCATATCCATCACTGTCTATCCATTTTTTTTTACAAATCCAACATCATGATTTGACAAACCACAAACGGTGTAAAGCCAAATCTGGGTATGCGTGTCCTCCTGTTTCATCATAACACACTCATCATCATCGTAACACTCGCCGGGCTCAGTGGCTGGGGGTTCAGTAGTCTTGCTCAAGGAAACTGACAGAGGTGATGGACTCTGACTGCTACAGGAATCAAATTTATGACCCTCTGTGGGCACACCCTGCTGACCACACATTAATTAAAAAAAAAAAAAACAGGTAATGAAAAAAGGTTAAATCGATTATTCATTCTGATATTAAAGAAAATTAAAAACATTATTTAGCATCACTAAATTCTATAGTGGGAACGGACCCGTCACCCCGGCAGTATTGGTGCCATGCTTCACCCAGTTAGCTCTGCAGGGGAGAGGGAATACGTGCAATGTAATTGGGACAATATAGCATGTCTATTTATGTACACTCGATTATGACCTGGATTTGCAGTACAAAATGATTTCACGGTACACAGTATTTCAAAGGCAAACCAGGCAATCTGAATTGTCCATTTTACACACAAAGCTCCTCCGGCTGCCAAATTCGCAATGCTTTCTGTGGACTTGAATTTGTGTCGGAACTTCTGCAAAGTAATCCAACGCAGCATGATGCAGGATATCAAGGAAATACACAACTAAAAAACAAGTTTTAAACTTCGTATTCTCTTCTTCACTCTTAATCGTAAACACACAGACACACACACACACAGTGTGCAGGGTTTGTTTTTTTTTGTTTTTTTTTTTTACTGCTCCTATGAAGAGCTGGCGGGATCGCATCTATTTATGTCCAAAAAGCTGTTTGGCTAGCAACATCTGTCTATGTGGTTGACACATTTTTCTTTCAGCCACAGGGTGGGGCAAAACACACTTAACGATGGCTGTGATTGGTCAGTCACTGAGAGCTTTTATTTTACACCAGTCACTCCCCCATTCTCTTTAGAGGGATAGAAGATTTAACGGAAATACATGCCTGGATTGGTAGCTTGTAAAAGTGAGAGCTTGTAAGAAAAGCTTCAGCAATGTCTGACCATTTACAAGAAAGATGTGAGCATTTTACTTCCACTCAATGGCTGCCATTTTGTCTGGTGCGTGCCTCCACATAAGAAACATCAGAAAACGCCTCTGATGTCAAAGGGGCAAAAACACCATATTACCTAGAATCAACAAAGCTTTCTTTCTTGTATATGAACTCTTTATTTATCAGTCATAAGCATGAATCGTTCATTCATATCAAACTCTTTCTACCTAACTATTTTTCCATGAGTTTACTAGAGCTGAAACTTTGGGTTCCGGGTGGAAAAATGCTGTTTATAGTCACCACGTGCAATTTGATAGACTTAATGTGAGCTGCAAGACTTCGTTTTCAAGAAACTGTGGTTTATTCTTAAATTCCTGGTGAAGTAGTAGACTACCCACAATCCTAAAGCGACTCCCACCAATCAGAGACGTTGCTGTTACCACGGCGATATAAACCACGTCAAAGTTACACAGCTGGAAACCAGAAACATTGTAACGTTGTCTACGTCGGCTATAGCAACCTGTTCCACCATGTTTATTGTCAGACATCGTGTACTTTTTAGGCTTGAGAAGACGACAAATCCAAAACATCAGACTATATACAAGAAAGCATTAGACTAAATGTACACAATCAAAAATGTTGGTTGAAACTGGTTTAATTTCAGGGAATTTAGGACTACCTTGATATCATTCATCACTTCTTAAAAGATGTTAAGTATGCAGTCTTGTTCCTTTGTCTTTTATTCTGCTTTCCACCTTTTTTTTTCACTCAGAATCAATTGTTAAAAGTCTGTGATTTATCTCAAGGCTGGATGGATCAGTTAAAGGCTTTAAACTCTTCATAAAGGGATTTTCCTGAAGTGTAAACAGAGAAAAGAATGAGCAATTTACTTCCAGATCCCAGGTTACAGAAAAAGTGACCCGTCATGATTCAGCTCCGTAGAATCTGTCTGAAATGCTACAAGACCTTAGCTAGCAGGATTAAGCTAAGCTAACAGTACCCCTCTGTAGCTCTAATGTAAGTGGTGGCATTAGCTTAAAGCATTTACCTCCGTCTCTGGTTGTCTGTGTAGCTACTGTAGCAATGGAGGTCAAGCAAGCAGCATCTACCTTGTGTGCGGCTAGCTGTTTAGGGTAAGCCAACAGTGTGTCTGCGTTGGCCAAAGCTAGGGTTATTTGTAAGTAGGCCCAGTTACATAAGAGCAGAGGCTGAAAACCTGCCAAATACTGTTGGGTTCCATTATACAATAAACCGAGCGGTTGGATAGACTAAGGATGAAGAGGAGAAAGGATGGAGAGTTGGCAGAATGGGGATAGGGAGTGAAGATGAGATGTAGAAAGGCACAGATGAAGAAAAGAAGGTTAAGAGGAATACTGGCAAAGTAAGAGGAGACGAAAGGGTTGGCAAGCAGGAGGGTAAGAGAGGAAGTAAATGAGGAAGATGGACCAACAATAAACTGTTTTAAGACTAAGTTAGGAGAGGAAAGGGGGAGGAGCAGAGAGGAGAAAGGGATAAAAAGGTGACAGAGGTGCAGAGGAGAGAAAAGACTTAGGAGGAGAGAGGAAAGACATATCAAATGAGAGTAGAGATGACAAGAGGAGAAAAAAAGGGGGGAGGATAGAGGAGGGGAGGCAAGGAAGAGATAACATAGGAGAGGAGAAATGGGGAGAGGAGAAAAGTTGTGAGCACTGGAGAGAACAGGATGTTCTGGGTTAGACCACTGTATTTACACACTAAGGCCATTTTCACACTTGCTGAGTTTCTCTAATTGTTTGTTTTTTCATCATTGCTGGTTTGCTTTCACATTATGTAAATTCTACTGAGCCTCTATTGAACCGCGGCATGCTTGCGTAATACTGGACATAATCAGGGTCTGTCATTGTTGCATCTACTTTCCAGTACCGGTGGCTTTACATAGTAAACATGGCCGACAGTGTGCTCTGCATGTTGTTTGTTTTGTTCATGTTTATTTTGTGCCTCAACCAACATTTATAACACAGTGCATGGCCTGGATGCATCGCATGCAGTCAAAGTTGGCATGCTGCTCTAATGTTTTTCAGAGGAAAGTCAGTTGTGCAATGTGCATTTTCTGCTACACTAGCAGTGTGTTAGCACAGAGTAAGATGCACTCATGACCCCCTTCCAGCCAGAAGTTAGCGTATGCTATGCAGGTTCTGGTGGATATGATGGGTGTATGCGACCGTCAGACAAAAATATACTTAATCAGGGTCCGGGTAGCGTAGCAGGTGGGAAGCCAGATGTGGGTATGTGTCCTGGTCGCTGCACTAGCGCCTCCTCTGGTCAGTCGGAGCGCTTGTTCGGGGGGGGGGGGACTGGGGAGGAATAGCGTGATCCTCCCGCGTACTACGTCCCCCTGGCGAAATTCCTCACTGTCAGGTGAAAAGAGGTGGCTGGCGACTCCACATGTATCGGAGGAGACATGAGGTAGTCTGCAGCCCTCCCCGGATTGGCAGAGGGGGTGGAGCAGCGACCGGGATGGCTCGGAAGAGTGGGGTAATTGGCCTGATACAATTGGGGGGGGGGAAAGGGGGAAAAAACAACAGCGAAAAAAACAAAACAAAAAAAAACCTTAATCAATAGCAATTCTCTTGGTTCAATTTAAAGCTTAATTGCTCTCATACAAAACGTGAACCTGCAGTTCTTGTGAAGCGGACCCCCACAGCCTAATTTTTAAGCAGCATTGGGACTGTTTTTTTGATGCGTGCCCAACTTTGAAAACAGATTTCATACTTGACTAAATGTACCAAACTCTCATGGTAAACAGCTGCAGGTCCAGAAAACCCCCCTCCAATCGGCCTGTGTGAAAGCATCCCATCACAGCCAGGGTCAGCGGTTTCATTCCCGCTGGGACCCCCGTGTTCAGACTGTATCCACTCATAGTACAGTGAGGCGCCACCTACCCTTATCCTCCCAAGCACACATGCAAGCAGGAGAGGGGAAGAAGAGAAAGAGTGAGGGAGGCGGGGAGGCGAAGAGGAAAAGGATGATAGAAGGTGGGGGCAGGAAACTGTGTTTGGTGAGTTCCTGCTCAGCTAAAGGACGTCGTGACGTTGGTCCTGTGGTTATTCCATGTGTGTGTGTGTGTGTGTGTGTGTGCGCGCGTGTGAGGCTGTTGAAGGCAGAGGGGGAGAATGTGTGTGCGTGTGTGCATGCATGTGTGTGTTAAAGGGGGACAACGTGTATGTGTGTGTGTGTGTAAGAGAGAATTTCTATGAAGGTGAGAGAGAGCAAGAATATGTGAGCAGGAGAGAGAGAGAGAGAGAGAGAGAGAGAGAGAGAGAGAGAGAGAGAGAGAGAGAGAGAGAGAGAGAGAAAGAGTGAACATGTGTGTGATGACATAGGGTGTGTTTAGGTGGAAGATCGGTATCGACTGATGAATGAGACCATGTATGAAAAAGTGCAGCTGTTTAGTTTCTACAGGTGTGCAATAAATCACCCTTCATGCTCTCTCTCTCTCTCTCTCTCTCTCTCTCTCTCTCTCTCTCTCTCTCTCTCTCTCTCTCTCTCTCTCAATCTTTTGCATCCAACCTGACAATCAATTTTTTTGCCATAGTTTTGTCTGGTTAAAGGTTAAAAACAAAAGATGGGGGGGGGGCTACTGAGTTAAATACAGTTGGTTGAAAACTGAATAACTGAACTTCCAAGGGGTTCTCCTTTTAGTGTGTGGGGGGGGGGGGGTCCTCCTTCAATCTCCATTGATTTCCGTCTGACACACGATGTGTAAAGCAAATTCTCAGTTTACGACAATATCTGATGTGGAATAAAATCCAACAGTAACACTGACTGCAAATACATTCGTATGACGGTAAGAAATCAGCAGTCAGCAAGCTGAGTGCAGGATATGTATGGACCGTAATCCCCCCTTTTCATGTTTCAAACATATTCTCTAGCAATGCCGCTCTCTTCCTCTCCAACACATGATCATACACACACACACACACACACACACATGCACACACACAATCGCCCCCTCCCCCTTTAACAGCCTTGCACACACACCTATCGATCCCAACCTCCTCTGCAGAGTGGAGACATTGACATGCAGAATCTCAGGTCTTGTTTAGGAGACAGAAACCTGTCGCATGTAGCTGGTAAGACATCCGTCATGGTAGAAGCTCTCTGTATGAATCACAAGGCTGCTCGGAGGCTTATCGAGGTGGGCGGGTATCCCAGTGGAAGGAGCAACGCTTTTGTTATCACTTCCACAACCTCAACACACTTTCTTTTATCACTTCACGAAAGGCACACATCACGGGGTTCGGCAGCCAGGTTAAATGAAAGAACACGTACAAAAACACGCCTCACATAATAATCGCTAATCAACGACGGTGTAAACAGAGGCGCTGACGTAGAATTTGACAACAACATAATGAATGCAATGCACAACCGTGATAGCCAATGGCCCCCTCTAGTATTTACGGCATCATGGGCAAAAATTCCATAATAGCCTTTCAGTTTCTTGTAATTCAAGTGGTCTGAGCGAAAGCTAGACTTCTGCACCTCCCCTTGGCTTTACAAAGCTAGGATGGAAGATTTTAGCCAATCACGGGTCATTTCAGAGAGCGGGGATTCCTATTGGCTGTTCTACAAACGTAAATGTGCGTGTACGCGATCAATTCGCGTCCGCCCTGCCTTGCCAATCACTTGTGGTTGTAAGTTGTAACCCTAAAAATCAACAAGACCAACTCGAAATGGCTACTTCACATGAGCAACATTAGTGTAACTAAGAGATTCGCCGAAAAAATAAAAATGTTACATGCCAAAGCGACGCACATCTGAGAGTTGATGCAACACAAGCAATGATCTAGTCAAGAGACAACGCAAGTAAGTGCCACAAAAAAACTAGGTTCAAGTCCGATAGGACATAGGTGTTAACAGGCAGTGCACGAAAGCGGTGCATAGCGTGCATAGAGGCGTTCCTTGCTGGGAAAAAGGTGAGGCGTGTTCAGTCATCTTCTCCAGGATACAGGATCAAAATAGTTTTAGATTTTCACCATTTGAAAAAGACACCTGCACTCACAACTACTGCTGGCCACTGAGCCACTTTAACACATATAGAAGAAATATAAGATACACTACACGTATTATTTTGGGGTGACACATTGCAAATGTCAGTGCCCCTGCCAAACTGGCCAACACGTCAGCAGTGGAAGACTGGGGTCATACTGGGCAGCTATAAAGCACCGGGCTGTCAATGAGCTAGAGTACACATATGTGTACATGTGTGTGTTTATGGCCATATTAATCTGATTAATTTAACTGACTGCACTCTGAGTGCCCTGCAGCTCCCCCCCTCTCTCTCTCCCCCACTGTCAAAACGTGCACACACACATCAACACAAACACGGAAAGAATGATTGGAGTATGTGCCACAGAAGGAGAGAAAGGCAAAAATGGATGGGAAAGCAGAGAGGGGAACAGTGTCGAGAGAAAGACAGATGAGGACCCAGAGAGGGAACAAAAGAGAGAGAGAAATGTGACGTGGGAGATGAAAGAAATGGAATAAGCGGCAGTGAGAGGAAGAGTGAGAAACACGGAGTGAGAGATGGAGAGTAGGAGTCGGAAAGCGAGATGAGCGGTCAAGGGAGATGAGGCAGCGAGTGGGGGAGGGGAGCAAAAAGGAGAAAGGAGTGGGGGATAGGCAGCAAGGGAGATGAAAATGGAGTAAGAGGGAGAGAGAGAGAGAGAGAGAGAGAGAGAGAGAGAGAGAGAGAGAGAGAGAGAGTGGTAGTTAAAAGGTGGGGGAGGGTATATAGAGAGAGGAGATGGTAGAGAGGCACAGCAACTACACGCTTAAAAATGATAGCTATTAAATACATGTTATATAAATTTAACACACAGCGTAACACAGTGCGGGTGATTTTAATACAATTATATCATTAACAAATGTCACGGGACATAATGTCATCATACACATCAGGCAAAAGCACCACCGTCTCTGGCAAATTAATTGTTGGCGAGGTGTTTGGTGGGGAATTTAAAGTTACACCTTTCCTCACAAAATGGCAATGCCCCTTTAAAAAAAAGAAAGACGGTAGCCAGTCTGGGCCTCCTCCAGTATCCATGTCACTCTAATGTTGGGAGTCTGTGTGTAGAGGAAGCTCTGCAGCCAGTCGCGCCAGCACAGCGTTAAGGTGGACTGTAAGTTCAGGTGTAAAGTCCATCTTAAACCCACGTTCAGTTTCAAACCAGCGGCGCGCTGAACACGCAACTTAGCCAGCAGCGCGTACCGCCATCCTTAATCGAAACACTGTCGCATTTGATGACGTCTCCATCATTTCAAGCCAATCAACGGCGCCATACAATGTAAACAGGAAACACGGCATTTTGGGCATTTGCTGTGCACAGTAGCCTGCACGTGTCCTTGTGCTGATTGAGTTGTTCCGGCCTTCCAAGTGGGTCAGGTTTGTAATAATTACCGTGGACCATCTTCCCCCTGCAAGCATGTACCCCGTCAGGTGTGTGTCTTACAAGGGCGCCGCTGTATTTTATAATAAAGTAAATTACTTAACATGTTCACTTCTTGTGTGTATTTATTTATTTATTTTTACCAATGTGTATTAGCTCATTCATCATGGTTTGTGGAGTGAACTTTCTCTTGTGGTGCTGAAAGTTGTCTAGCGACACATTTTAACTGAATTAACAGAATAACTTAATGTTTTTTATGGTTAGTTAGGGTTGCCAACTCCTTGAAATGGACATTAGGAACAGGGGACAGGGACGGGGGTTGCATGGACGGGGCAGCGCGGGCATAACAATATATAATACGGAACGATTCCTTATTTTAAGGAACGGTTGGCAACCCTATCTATGGTGGACGTTACACCTACTCAGTGTTTGTTGTAAGATGTAACAAGTCCACGTTGACCGTTTCTGATTTGGTGCAATGGTAAAATTTCAGTTGTTCATAAACTCGAACGTTGCATCGATTTACGTTCGAACTTGGGAAAGATGGACTTTACACAAGTATACCTGGCCACAGCCTGCAGGACGGGGCAGGATTCAACGTTGAACGTTTAATCCCGCCCATCGTTCGATTTGATTGGTTTAACTGTCGAATGTGGGCGGGGTTAAATGTCGATTTGGGCAGGGTTAAACATTGATTTCATTGGACTCTTTTTTGGGCGGGGTTAAACAGGGTTAGGAATGCGTGGGTGGGATTAAAATGATCGACACTGAACCCCGCCCCATTCTGCAGGCTGCAGCCAGGTACTCCTCACCTTACGCTCTGCTGACGTTGATTCAGTCTTCTGCCTAGAGTCAGGCAGCATCATCATCATCATCATCATCATCATTACATTTATATAGCGCTTTTCTAGACACCTAAAGCGCTTCACCTTGAAGGGTGTTTGGGGTTGTTTGGAGTGGCGGCTTGTGCTAAAAATGTTTGGGGGGGCGCAATTTACCTTGGCGCAGCACACCTGACAGTTGCTTTAATGTCCGCACAGTTACAGAGTTATTAAGAAGGACAATGTAGCTTATAGATTTTATCAGGGTTCGTAGACAGTGGATGATTGACAGTCGAGACGAGGCGTCGTGGTGGGTGTGAACATGATTGACAGCCACGAGAATTGCCCAATCACGTTAAATCAAAACACATTAAAACAATACCAATTCGCTGCCAGTGAACGTGGGAGTGTCTGTGCGCCCCACGGAAAATCTGAAGAAGCCAATCAGACAGCAGCCTCAGGTCACCTGCTCGCCAAAAGTTTGAGGGCTTACATAAAGTATCATTTGGCCAGCGACCCTCACCCAGGAAGTATATGTATTCGGACAGAAATCAACCAAATACCATCTGGAACCAATATCTAATGGTGCTGACAGCCGCTCACAGACTGAAAAACACTTTTATTTCATAATTACTTGCATTATACAACTGAATTATATTTAACATGTTTAAGTAGATTTTCATCTCTTGATATTTGAAGGGGGCAGCGCCCCAGCGCCCTGTACTGGCCAGCTGCCAATGTTGGGAGTGTTGGCCTGTAAGCACTTTATTAATCCAGGGCCACATAAAATCAAATTGTTCGCGAGGAAATACTTAAAATGCATGTAAACCATTTTCTCCGTCCTCCTGATACAGCTAATAAAGCCATGTTAATGTTGAGCAGTAAAACACATCATGCACCCAGTCATCTTTCAGTGAACATCCAGAGGGATGTGTGTGTGTGAAAGAGAGAGAGAGCGAGAGCGAGAGCGAGAGAGAGAGAGAGAGAGAGAGAGAGAGAGAGAGAGAGCGTCATGCCAGCAGTGAGCTGTTACCCAGAATCCACAGGGAACTGTGTGCTGCTCCCAGCGTCCATCTGTGCTCTCACAGGATTATAGTTGCTCACTTGCATATCATTAACCTCCAGTTTCAGAGAGTTAATGTTGTTTGTTTAGATTTAGATATTTCTAGAGTTTAATTTATTTTTTTTAGATTTTAACCTCACATATTCTGACCTAACTTTCACAATCATAACAGGATCACAAATGTGGAAGAGGGATTTGACCAGTACACCCAGCCAGCTCTTAATACTGCTGTCTACTGAACTGCATTTCAGAGGAGGTGGATAGGAGCAGATTCAGAGTAACTAGGGGTTTCTAGTAAAGCTAACCTAAAAAAAATTTTTTTTAAATGAAGTACAGCGATTAGTCTCTCTAAACAAAAGGGTGCAGGTCTGTTGAAGTGTTATCTTTAAGTAAACCGTTACTGTGACGAGTAATGTCACTGTTTTTGTTTTCTCTCGTCAAACATTTTGCAAGAGTAACTGTAACGTCATGGGTGTAATGATTTCAAATTAAAGATCAACAAGACACCTACTGCTGGAGTCAAGTGCTATCCGTTATTCTCTCATGAAAATTGTACATGTTTATAAACCAACCTGATACCTGAAAACCGTTCACCTACACCTTACTCTATCCTAAACCACACACGCACGCACACACGCACGCACGCACGCACGCACGCACGCACGCACACACACACAGACCCCTCATTTCTTTAACTGGAATAGGAAAATCTAGTTGTTATTCCATACAGAGAGAGAGAGAGAGAGAGAGAGAGAGAGAGAGAGAGAGAGAGAGAGAGAGAGAGAGAGAGAGAGAGAGAGAGAGAACTGCTGTGTCATTAAAAAAAAATGAAGAAAAATATCTCATTAAAAACAGCAGAACCACACACACATACACACACACACACACACGGACACACACATGTGCGTCATGTCTATCTCTTTGTCCCATTCACCCCATGTCTGACTTTCTCTCGCTCCCTCTCTTTCTTTCTGATGGTCTATAAATAGGAGTTGGTGGCCCAACTGTAGACGGGCTGATCTCTGAATGAGACACTTAGGGGATAAATGGACCTCGCAAGGCACAGGGGCTTTTATGGGGCCTGGTAATGGACAGAAAAGAGGGGGGTAAACAGGGGTTGATGGGACAGGAGAAGAAAAGGATAGGGTATGCGATAGACGAGGGGAGGGGTTGTGGTGGAATGGAGGGATGAAGAGGGGTCGAGAGGGGCAGGGAGGTGGAAGAGAGGCGGAAGAGAGACGGAGTAGATCAGGGAGGGAATGGGATGGGAGGCATTACAGAGGAGCAGGAAGGGAGGTGGATGGAGGGATGGGGATTGACAGACGGGGGGGGGCAGAGAAGAAGATGAAGAGATATCCTACTCTTTTCTGACTCAGCTAAAGCCTGGGAGAGAGGGAGAATGCAGGGAGGGAGAGAGAGAGAGAGAGAGAGAGAGAGAGAGAGAGAGAGAGAGAGAGAGAGAGAGAGAGAGAGAGAGAGAGAGATGGAGGGAAACCATATTAAAAAGACACACACACAAGGTCAACAGAGATAGCAGCCATAAAGATGGCGATTGACCACAAGTCAGATTACATTAGCCTAAGATGGTGCAGTGAAAGGTTTTACAGAGCAACACAAGCTACGGCCTCCGCTGTTGTCTCTTCAGTAACGTCATCCGAGTTTGGCTCCGCAGGACCAGCTCGGTGGGTGAACCGTGGCATCAACACTGCCGGGGTTCGTGGTTTCATTTCTTGTGTGGCTCAGTGGGTTGATCATGGCACTAAAGGCACCACGATGACGGCCTCTAGTCCACACTTAGCACAACAGGTGGCGATTCCCGCTGCAGGCGACACATACTGATAACGTTTGCACCCCCCGCTATGTATAAAAGGTAGATTCGGTTTTCTTCTTTTAAACGAGCTTCCCCTCGTTCAGCTTCTCAGACACGCTCATTTACATATACAACCTATCAGATCATGAAAATACCAATACGTTTTGTTTGATGAAATACCTTTTTTTTTTAATAGTTATTGAGACTTGCATTTTTTTTTTTTTGCATGGTTGATCAACTATGTACAGTCAGGGCGATGCATGCTGTGGCCAGTCTCTGGTCTCTGCCCTCGCTTTGTTCGTTTCAGTACCATGGACAGCAGCAACGCGCGTCCTCCATGCAGAGCCCAGCTCCGCTTCATGCTGCAGCGCTGCCCTCTCCGCGCTCTGCAGAAACGTGCGCATGCGTGTGTGTGTGTGTGTGTGTGTGTGTGTGTGTTTGGGGGGGGGGGGATTATCGTGATATAAACCAGACATAAGGCAACCATGTGTTTATGGAGAGCCAGGTTTTCATCCAGCCAATCACTTCCCCAGGTCATTACACTGACTAGTCTGACCACTTTGGTTATAGGTGTGCCGACATTACTGAACAACATGTTATACTTTGAGACGATTGAAATTACTTTTTATTTTTCGCCCCCCCCTTTTCCTCTTCCTCCCCAGTTGTACATGGCCAATTACCCCACTCTTCCAAGCCATCCCAGTCGCTGCTCCACCCCCTCTGCCGATGCGGGGAGGGCTGCAGACTACCACCTGCCTCCTCCGCTACATGTGGAGTCGCCAGCCGCTTCTCTTCACCTGACAGTGAAGGGGACGTAGCGCGTGGGAGGATCACGCTATTCCCCCCAGTTCCCCCTCGAACAGGCGCCCCGACCGACCAGAGGAAGCACTAGTGCAGCGACCAGGACACATACCCTCATCCGGCTTCCCACGGCCAATTGTATCTGTAGGGACGCCCAACCAAGCCGGAGGTAACACGGGGATTCGAACCGGGGGTCCCTGTGCTGGTAGGCAAGGGAATAGACGGCTACGCTACCCGGACGCCCGAAATTATATAATTTCTATTGCCAAGATATCGGCTGCTGCAGACTTCAAACACGATCGACTCTTCAAACCACGCAACCAAAAGCAAAGTAGACCGGCAGAGCTAGCGTGAAAAATCACCATGCAACAGCGATCGTCCATTAGCCAGGCTGGATTTGCACATCACGTACAAAACAAATTCATACATATTCAGACCCAAACAGAAATAAAAAGACTCCACAATTACAGTTGTCTTTTAGACAGTACCATGTCCACACTACATTTCAGCTGCTGCAGCCTCACCTCAACAGGAGCGTTGGCTCACAGCTGTGGCGAGTTGTGTGGTTGTGCTATGAGCATCACACCGGCTACCAACAAACTCCCCACCCGCCCCCATGAACACACCAGCCGATGACATGTTTTGGAAGAAAATAACTCAGCGTTTGGCTTATATCCTGGAATATAACAGAGCATACACAAGAATTTACTTTGGCTGTCAAAAAAGGTGCGGGGAAGACAGGTGGTCCCGAAATGGACCGTGTCCCAATAGGAATTAAGGTGTTAAGTTAAGCAGCGGTCCAGCAACTTGTTGAAATGAGGGGACAGTATGATAGACGGGCTAGTTACAGAATGAAATGTGAGCAACTATTCTAATCAGGTTTGTTGTCCGGCTTTGTACTAATCAGAGATAAATACGTCTCCTCAGATGGAGAGAGGAGCGTCCCAAAAAAAAAAACCCAAACCCATCAAACATCTTTCTGTGGCCTAATGTGTTACAATCTTCATCATCATCATAAAAAAGGTGTTGGTGGTGGTGGGGTTCCCTAAATCTGCCTGTTATGACAGGAGCAGCACCTTCTAAACGGAGAAGGCAGAGGAATAAATGAGAGAGCACCTCCCCCTCCCCTCCACCCACCTCCCTCGGGGACAGGTAGTGACGGATGACTGCAGGAGACAGATAGTGAGAGCGAGAGAGAGAGACAGAGAGAGAGAGACATAGAGAGAGAGAGGGAGGGAGGAAGGAAGGAAAAACGTAAGAGAGACAGAGAAAGAAGGGAGTGAGTGAGAAGAGGACAGAGAGAGGGAACGAGGGGGATGAAACAAAGGTACGAGGAGAGGGGAAAATGGTAGCCATGAGAAAAGCAATTAAACTCTAAGTGACCACTTTTCCCGCATGCATTGAGTCATGTGATCAATAGATGGTCTTCATTTTGTTGTTGGTGGGACCAGTGAAGAGGGGGATGGGGTTTCTCATTTCCACACACCTGTTTTCAAGGTCTTTGGTTGGCAAAATCTCTTCTCAGCGAAAGAGACGACTGACATTATGGGTGCCGTTTCATCTCAGTTACTCTACTTTTAAGGAATTTTACAGCTCCTTAATCAGCATATCTGTTCCTCCTCATCCTCCTCATTCACCTTCCTTTTACAGAGGTCAAAGGTCAGGAGGCAGCCAGCAGCGTGTTAAGGGCCATTTGTCTTACTGAGATAATGTGCTCTGCCACATGATGAATAAACCTGAGGGAAAATCTATACTTTTCACATGTTGGTGTACTATTATGGGGATTCTGGTTTACTAGCTCTGCAAAGATCATCATCACAGTGAGTTTCCATCTAAAATTGCGTGCAGTGGTCGAGCAACTCAGATGACATGTAGGGGAGCATCACCAGCGAACTCACGAGCACTTCAGTTATGAAAACTCACAAACTTATACATTTACTGAATAAGGACGATGATATGATCTGCTAGCATTATTGATGAATGGATGCACTGCACCTATGAAAAACACGGAGCACAAAGCAAACATACTAGTGATGCATGGTCCACACACACACACACACACACACACACACACACACATATATATATATATATATATAGCTTTTTTTTTATAAAAGTGCTCAACAAATGAGGAGCGGAATATAAGATATAGGAACAAAATGTTAATACATTGCAGTACAAGCTTGTTTCTTGCGTCACGCATTCATCAGCTGCCAATGTGGTTAAGCAACAAAGAAAAAACACACAGCCAATAAATACTAGGTTGCCCCACATCACGCCCCTAGTTATGATGCACAGCAACCAATGGGGGGTAGAAAACATTTGAAAAATTTTGAAAAATAACTTCAGAAACATTACAACCGATGGGGTAGGGGTTGGGGCTTGTTTTGAAAAAGCAAGGACTTAAAGGGCCGGGGCACTGTTGAGAAAGCATACATTTAAAATATAACAATCAAATGGGGTACTTTACGTATATCATATGGTGGAGTGGTGCTGGAGCACAGTTGGAAGAGCAGGCAGTTAAAATATAAAAATATTACATCTAATAAATATCACGTGTATCATCTAATGGGGGGGGGGGATAATAAAGACATTGGTTTACTTGTAATTGCAAAGCAGATATTTTTTTTTCTGTGTCTACAGCTGGTGGCCAGTTCATTTCTGCTGTTCAAGGTGGACATAGCAGGCTTGCAAATAATAAAATACTTCTCTGCCAGGCGTAGGTTACATCTTTTGCTGTTAATTGAATATGCCTTGTTCTTCACGAGGACTTTCCATGAAATAGAGTAATTTTACATTTACATTTACATATATATATATATATATGGATTATTTTGCTCCCTATTTGTTGAGCACTTTCCCTTCTGTTGAGTGTTTCTTTTAACAAAGTTATATATATATATATATATATATATATATATCCATCCATCCATCCATCCATCCATCTTCCGAACCGTTTATCCTGCTCTCAGGGTCGCTGGAGCCTAACCCAGCAGTCATTGGGCGGCAGGCGGGGAGACACCCTGGACAGGCCGCCAGACTGTCACAGGGCCAGCCCACACACACACACACACACACACACACACACACACACACCTAGGGACAATTTAGTATGGCCGATTCACCTGACCTACATGTCTTTGGACTGTGGGAGGAAACCGGAGCCCCCGGAGGAAACCCACGCAGACATGGGGACAACATGCAAACTCCACACAGGATGACCCAGGACGACCCCCAAGGTTGGACTACCCATGGGCTCGAACCCAGGACCTTCTTACTGTGAGGTGACTGCGCTAACCACTGCGCCACCGTGCTGCCCATATACTGTACATACATACATATATATATATATATATATATACATACATACACACACACACATCTATATATATAGTGTGTATGAGATAAAAGAGTATTTAATTGTACTAATAATTAATCATTGAATGTGCAAGTCACTTTGGAAAAACTGGTCTCTGTTGTGTGGAACTCGAGCCCTCTCTTGCAGTAACTTGGTTTCTGTTGCACACTAAATGGTCCTTCAACATCTCTTGCGTACATTTGTGTTCTCTCCTAAATTTCACTTGGCCTTTGTCCGGTTTGGCGCCTCGTAGTTAATCACTCCATAGTAATTGACAGGTATGTTGGCAAACGGAGGGGAAATTGGGTCCATGTACCAGATAACTAGAAATATCCTTTAAGTACCCCTACACGTCAGTCCAGGGAATGACTAGGGGAGTGTATATGTCTTGGTGTTGCTGCCATAAACTTCAGTAGATAGAAGATCCCTTCATCCACACCATAATAACCAGAGTCAGATTAATCTCAAACAGTTAGACTTCCAGGACTTTTAAAATTCAAGCCTTCATCATCCAACCTCACTTGGTCCAATTCAGGGATAGCTGGGACGAGAGCCAGAGGGCAAGGAAACACCCTGGACATGTGAGTAAAACAATAACTCACGCACCACGAATGCCTATATAGGAGCAAATTTAGTCTTCTAGTCACGCCAGATGCTTGTCTTTGGACTTTGAGGGGAGATAGAAGTATATGGCGAAAAGCCAAGCAAAACAACGGGGAAGATCGTGCAAACTTCCAACCTAAGGTTTGGGATTCAAACTGAGGACAGGTGCGATGTAAGATGTATTTATTCAGTTTAGTATTGTTTAGGGGGGTATGCGGTGCCTTGCTCAAGGAAACTTCATCTGTTATACGAACTGACTTGGGTTTTTGTTATTTTATAAAATACAACAAACTCTTGTTTATCATTTGGAGATATTGGGATGGATGGGTACTTTTTGGAGGTCGTTTTAATGCAACAATTGATTTTATTTTTGTAATTATATATAACTCATTTCTGCGATTGGTCAGTTTAATTAATTTTTGATGCCCTCATTTCTAGGTTTTAGTCTCTTAGCAAATAAAACTAAATTAAACTGACCCTCCTTGTCTCAATTGGTGATCTATTGGCCCATTTTATATTAGCATAATCTTACCTTTGCATTTTATTTTCATAAATGTATATTATAAATGTATATATTTTTATATACACTACCGTTCAAAAGTTTGGGATCACCCAAACAATTTTGTTTTCCATGAAAAGTCACACTTATTCACTACCATATGTTGTGAAATGAATAGAAAATAGAGTCAAGACATTGACAAGGTTAGAAATAATGATTTGTATTTGAAATAAGATTTTTTTTACATCAAACTTTGCTTTCGTCAAAGAATCCTCCATTTGCAGCAATTACAGCATTGCAGACCTTTGGCATTCTAGCTGTTAATTTGTTGAGGTAATCTGGAGAAATTGCACCCCACGCTTCCAGAAGCAGCTCCCACAAGTTGGATTGGTTGGATGGGCACTTCTTGCGTACCATACGGTCAAGCTGCTCCCACAACAGCTCAATGGGGTTCAGATCTGGTGACTGCGCTGGCCACTCCATTACCGATAGAATACCAGCTGCCTGCTTCTGCTCTAAATAGTTCTTGCACAATTTGGAGGTGTGTTTAGGGTCATTGTCCTGTTGTAGGATGAAATTGGCTCCAATCAAGCGCTGTCCACTGGGTATGGCATGGCGTTGCAAAATGGAGTGATAGCCTTCCTTATTCAGAATCCCTTTTACCCTGTACAAATCTCCCACCTTACCAGCACCAAAGCAACCCCAGACCATCACATTACCTCCACCATGCTTAACAGATGGCGTCAGGCATTCTTCCAGCATCTTTTCATTTGTTCTGCGTCTCACAAACGTTCTTCTTTGTGATCCAAACACCTCAAACTTGGATTCATCCGTCCACAACACTTTTTTCCAGTCTTCCTCTGTCCAATGTCTGTGTTCTTTTGCCCATCTTAATCTTTTTCTTTTATTGGTCAGTCTCAGATATGGCTTTTTCTTTGCCACTCTGCCCTGAAGCCCAGAATCCCGCAGCCGCCTCTTCACTGTAGATGTTGACACTGGTGTTTTGCGGGTACTATTTAATGAAGATGCCAGTTGGGGACCTGTGAGGCGTCTGTTTCTCAAACTAGAGACTCTAATGTACTTATCTTCTTGCTCAGTTGTGCAACGCGGCCTCCCACTTCTTTTTCTACTCTGGTTAGAGCCTGTTTGTGCTGTCCTCTGAAGGGAGTAGTACACACCGGTGTAGGAAATCTTCAATTTCTTAGCAATTTCTCGCATGGAATAGCCTTCATTTCTAAGAACAAGAATAGACTGTCGAGTTTCAGATGAAAGTTCTCTTTTTCTGGCCATTTTGAGCGTTTAATTGACCCCACAAATGTGATGCTCCAGAAACTCAATCTGCTCAAAGGAAGGTCAGTTTTGTAGCTTCTGTAACGAGCTAAACTGTTTTCAGATGTGTGAACATGATTGCACAAGGGTTTTCTAATCATCAATTAGCCTTCTGAGCCAATGAGCAAACACATTGTACCATTAGAACACTGGAGTGATAGTTGCTTGAAATGGGCCTCTATACACCTATGTAGATATTGCACCAAAAACCAGACATTTGCAGCTAGAATAGTCATTTACCACATTAGCAATGTATAGAGTGTATTTCTTTAAAGTTAAGACTAGTTTAAAGTTATCTTCATTGAACAGTACAGTGCTTTTCCTTCAAAAATATGGACATTTCAATGTGATCCCAAACTTTTGAACGGTAGTGTATGTATATTTTACAAATGTATATTACATTTGTATTTTATGAATTTACCGTTTTACAGTTTTTCAAATCATCTTAACTTATATTTAATTTTTGAAAGCAGCCACAGTGCTAACTGCACTGTGTACAACTGTTGCACGGGAAGAATTAACTTGAAACTTGAAACTTAAAACCCCCTGCCCTGCACCTCGGGCCTGATGGGATTAAGTTTATCAGTTATTTTAACATGAAACGGCTCCTAATGACCAGGCCTGGGGGAAAACACTGCCCTAAACACAAGACGTCCACTGTTGACCCCAACCTCGACCGTTAATGTTAATTTGGCCTTTAGGAGAAGCAGCTTTGTTATTACCAAAGACTTTCTGTACCTTTTCACACACACAGATAAATAAGAAGCTGGCTTAGCTTGTGACTGGAAGGTTGCTGGATCGGATCCCTGGTCTATAAGTGAATGTGCAGAATAGGAAACAAATAAATACAGATCCTTTACTGACTATGGGCGAGGTGTTGCAGCCCCAAGTCCGTCAGCGCAGCTGCTTGCTGGCCACCAGTGGAGAACTGGTTTTACTGGGTAGGGCTCTAAGGTGTGAATGTGTGGGCCTTAGTAGATAAAAGGCAGGTTATTAATGGGAAAGAGCAAACCCAATCACCAAAGCCTTTGCCTGGATCCCTAAGGGTTGGAGCATCGATGTTATACAACCTTTTACCTTTATTTTCTTTAATCTTGTATGTTTAAAAAAACATTTACATAGGGCATCCAGGTAGCGTGGCGGTCTATTCCGTTGCTTACCAACACGGGGATCCCAGTTCGAATCCCCGTGTTGCCTCCAGCTTGGTCATGCGTCCCTACAGACACAATTGGCCGTGTCTGCGGGTGAGAAGCCAGATGTGTAGGTATGTATCCAGGTCGCTGCACTAGCTCCTCCTCTGGTCGGTCGGGGCATCTGTTTGGTGGGTGGGGGGGGGATAGCGTGATCCTCCCACGCGCTACGTCCCCTTGGTGAAACTCCTCACTGTCAGGTGAAAAGAAGTGGAAGGCAACTCTACATGTATCGGAGGAGGCATGTGGTAGTCAGTCTGCAGCCCTCCCCAGATCAACAGAGGGGGTGGAGCAGCGACCAGGATGGCTCAGAACAGTGGGGTAATTGGCCAGATACAATTGGAGAGAAAAGGAGGGGGGGGCCCAAAACATTTACATGACCAAATGTAGCTAAATTAGAATTGCATTAATGGACTGGTACAGTAAATTTACAAAAAAAATTCAACTTGACATTTCCCTAGAACTTCCTGACACACAGGGCCAATGAGATGTCATAAAGGAAGAGTCTATAAGACAAACCATGAGAAAAACAATTCAATAGATCCTTGTGGTAGTAATGTTCCCACCTCAGTAAAACCTCACGCTAACTTCAACCAGGTTACAAATAAAAATGTTTGAAACAGCAATTTGCTAAAACAAAAGTTTACAAAATGCTTCACAGCGAGAAAAAAACTATCGCCTAACTTCATGCTAAACCTTAATATTCCCACAGTCTTAATTATAGCCACTACATCCCCACCTCTTACATCTCAAGCACACACGCACACAGACATACAGACACACACACACACACAGACACACACACACACACACACACACACACACACACACACACACACCTTCATATTTGCTTGCCTTCCCTCTGAAACAAGGGAAGACAGGAAGTGACACAGTCCAGTTGGACTGAAGGGGGAGGCGGGGCGTCAGTGATTGATAGAAGGGGGCGGGGGGCAAAAAGAAGAGCTGATGAGCAGAAGGAAAGAGGAAAGGGGTAAAGGATGAAGTTCAGAGGAGTGCTGAGAGAGTGGGAGTGAAAAAGGAAAACAAAGCCTCCTTGCCGTCATTTCAGTGTTTGAACCCAGTTCAGCTGTTTCAAACTTGCCCGGCCCGGAGAGAGGGTCTGAGCCTGGGTTTCCAGACTGTCACCGGTTACAATGCAAGACATGTCGCCATGATGCCCATGGCTAATGGCCACCGGCGATGCTGTGTTCAATTTTGAGACGGAGGCATGGACGGAGATAGGAGAAAACATGAGGATGGAGGTGCAGCGAGACTGAAGAGGTGAGAATAAGAGACATACAAAGATATAAAGAAAGAGAGAGAGAGAGAGAGAGCAAAGTAGGGAGGAGGCAAGACAAATATAAAGAGGAAAAGAAAGACAATAGAGAGAAGAGAATCAGAGAGAGAGAAGAGTAGCGCTGGGTGATATTAAAAACATTATCAGATAAAAAAGGACATTTTATACAACATCGATATCACATCATCTGCTGACATATGCAAGAATGTCATATTTAAGAATCCAGCTGTTCATCACATTGAGCTGTCTGCTCATGTAAAGACCAAAACTAGCTGTCTTTCTGCATGCTCAATGATCCAGGTAAGGAAATCACAGAGAGGTGAATCAATTCATCTACTATACACAATGTTTGATGAGAGAAACGTTTCATCACTCATGCAAGTGACCTCTTCAGTCTAAACGGACTGCAGGTATCCCCACCCTTACAGTGGCACAACGACCAAAACCGACGATCAGTTTCATGTGAAATAGGTGTGAGCATTAACTAGCGTTTCAAAGGCCATGCGTACTATTCACAATGGTTGTAATCACAGCATTGTACGATGGCGACAGATTTACTCTTAGGTGTTTTCGTGATCCTATTTTATCATTAGCACTAACTTAGTGTCTCTGTCACCCCTGGATTAACAGGAAGTACCCAAATATCAACATCCTTCCTCTGCATGTGCTCGTTCTGCATCGCTCTGGTTTTACAGCCCCGGTTAAATTCCCATACAGTCTCAGTGTATCTGTGTAGATGATTCTCCGCCTCTTTTCAAAGGCCTCATCTCTGTAATTGGGTCAGCCAATTGCCATACTATAGGTTCATTCATCCTCGGCTCTCTCTGTCTCTCTCGCTCTCTGTTTCTCTCTCCTTGCCATTGTTGGCTCTGAGTCTCAATGAAAAGAATGCATGCAGTTGCACGAATATCCAAACAGTTTGATTTGTATAAATGGATGGAGATTTTTTTTAATATATTTTGGCATTGACATTCAGCTTTTCTCATTCACAACTTCAAAATTCCCAGAAATTGCTAAATGGGAGTGCCGTTTTATTTTTGTGCGAAGATGTATGTGGTCCTTTGGGTAGAGCACAGCAGGGTTTGGCTTTGTATTCACTATGCATTTCTGACTTCTGAATTCCTTTATCTTTTTATGAAGCAGTTAGAGATATTCTGTGTATGGAAAAGTGTTATGAACCAAATATGTTATTTCTGCTTTTTATTATGAACTTGATATGTTAGCACACAGAGGTAGTTGCAAGCTCCTCAGTGTTCAGTTTAAGTGCAGTGAGGCTCTGTCTGCATGGGATACGGGTCCAGAGAGGTAGGCTTGTCCTGGTTTCTAGGTTATCTGTACAACCTCTATCTCTACCCTGACATGTACGTGATGGTCATAGTAGTCTGGCTCCTTGCCATCTTCACACAATGCTGCAAAGCCAACAGAAGTTACTGTTGCGCCAATGCTCCACCCTCTAGGGGAACTGTTGTATTTTTTCTTCTCTTTTCAGCTGTCAGACGGGGCCACCCTTCCTAAAAACGGATGCCATTACAGTACTATAATGCACTTTGGATAAGAGGGTATGCTAAATGGAATATGCTCTGGTGAAGGGGGCAAAGAAAGATCCAGCAGCCGGGTCTGTGAGAAATATCACGCTTATATAACAACATAGTTCCTATGTACAGCATTTACAACACTGCAGTGTGCAGATGCTTTAGTACCAGCAGATGAGAGAAACAAGTCTGATATATAGTGGAGGATTCTTATTACAATTCTCCCTTAACATGGCTATAGGATAGATCAGAATAGAATAGAATAGAATAGAATAGAATAGAATAAGGTATATTCTGACAGTGATGTGCCATCCGCTGTGCATTGATTCAGGCAGACAGACAAACAGACTGTTGTTCAGAGACTGAGGAAGTGATGACTGATGGCTAGGTCAGATAAAAGATATGTACGCTTTCTATCTCTTTTTCCTCTCTCACTCTCGTTTCCTACATCTCTCTGCTTCATGCTACGTAAACGTTGACTTTTTTTTTTTTACCACGACAGTTAAATATGAGACTCAAGTTGCATCGTAAAAAAAAACAGCATCTCAACTTATTCCCCAATTTGTTTGAGCTATCAGCTACTGCTATTCTCTGTGTTGGCACTATGACTGGTAAAGGGAGAGAGCTCACTGATATGATGGAGAGAAAGAAGGTAGATATACCGTGTGTGTGCAAGAGACCAAGTGGAAGGGGAGTAAGGCCAGGAGCATTAGCGGTGGGTTCAAACTCTTCTACCATGGTGTGGATGGGAGGAGAAATGGGGTAGGGGTAATTCTGAAGGAAGAGTATGTCAAGAGTGTGATGAAGGTGAAGAGCGTGTCAGACAGAGTGATGAGTATGAAGCTGGAATTCGAAGGTGTGATGATGAATGTTACCAGTGCATATAGCCCACAAGTTGGATGTGAGATGGAAAAGAAAGAAGAATTCTGGAGTGAGTAGGATGAAGTGGTGGAGAGTGTACCCAAGGAGGCGAGAGTGGTGATTGGAGCAGACTTGAATGGATATATTGGTGAAGGGAATATATTTGATGGGTAGGTATGGTGTCAAGGAGAGGAATGTGGAATGAAAGATGGTGGTGGATTTTGCAAAAAGGATGGAAATGGCTGTGGTGAATACATATTTCAAGAAGGGAGGAAAACAGGGTGACATTTAAGAGTGGAGGAAGGTGCACACAGGTGGACTATATCTTATGTAGGAAGCACGTTCTGAAATGGATTGGACACTGCAAGGTGGTGACAGGGGAGAACGTAGCTAGGCAGCAACAGATGGTGGTCTGTATGATAACTCTGGAGATCAAAAATAGGAAGAGAATGAAGGCAGAGCCAAGGATAAAGGGATGGAAGTTGAAGAAGGAACACTGTTGTGTGGAGTTCAGGAAGGAGTTAAGACAGGCACTGGGTGGTAGTGAAGAGTTGCCAGATGGGTTGGCAACTACTGCAGAAATAGAGGGAGACAGCTAGGAAGGTACTTGTTGTGTCATTCCGACAGAGGAAGGAAGACAAGGAGACTTGGTGGTGGAATGAGGAAGTACAGCAAAGTATACAGAGGAAGAGATTGGTGAAGAAGAAGTGGGACAGTCAGAAACGAAGAAAATAGGCAGGAGTATACGGAGATGCAGAATAAGGTGAAGAGAGAGACAGTAAAGGCAAAGGAAAAGGCGTATGGTGAGTTGTATGACAGGTTGAACACTAATGAAGGAGAAAAGGACTTGTGCCGATTGGCTAGAGAAATGGACTGTGCTGGGAAGGATGTACAGCAGGATAGTGTGATGAAGGACAGAGATGAAAATGTGCTGACAAGCAAGGAGAGTGTGTTGAGAAGGTGGAGGGACTACTTTGAGGGGCTGATAAATGAAGACTAAGAGGGAGAGAGAAGGTTGGATCATGCGGGGATAGTGAACCAGGAAGTGTGGTGGATTAGCACGCATGAGGTCAGGGCAGCTATGAAGACGATGAAGAGTGGAAAGGTCTTGTATGTTTAAAAAAACATTTACATAGGGCATCCAGGTAGCGTGGCGGTCTATTCCGTTGCTTACCAACACGGGGATCCCAGTTCGAATCCATACCCGATGAGGCATGGAGATGTTTAGGAGAGATGGCAGTGGACCTTTTAACTAGATTGATTAACACAATCTTGGAAAATGAGAGTACATCTGAGAGGGGGGGGGGAACAAGTGTACTGGTACCAATTTTCAAGAATACGTGTGATGTGCAGAACTGTAGCAATTACAGAGGTATAAAGTTGATCAGCCACAGCATGACGCTATGGGAAAGAGTAGTGGAAGCTAGGTTAATAGGAGAGGTGATAATTAGTGAGCAGCAGTATGGTTTCGTGCCACGAACGAGCACTACAGATACAATGTTTGCTTTGAGAATGTTGATGGAGAAGTCGAGAGAAGGTTAGAAGGAGTTACATTGTGTCTTTGTGGATTTAGAGAAAGCATATGAGAGAGTGCTGAGAGACGAGGTGTGGTATTGTATGAAGAAGTCTGGAGTGGCAGAGAAGTATGTAGGAGTGGTGCAGGATATGTATGAGGGCCGTGTGACAGTGGTAAGATGTGCAGTAGGATTGATGGATGGGTTCAAGGTGGGGTTGGGATTACACCAAGGATCGGCTCTGAGCCATTTCTTGTTTGTAATGGTGATGGACAGGTTGACGGACGAGATCAAGCAGGAGGAGCCTTCGTGGACTATGATGTTCACGGATGACATTGTGATCTGCAGTGAGAGTAGGGAGCAGGTTGAGGAGAGCCTTGAGAGGTGGAGTTATGCACTGGAGAGAAGAGGAATAAAAGTCAGCAGGAAGGCAAGATGGAATGCATATAGTGAATGAGACAGCAGAATGGTGAGGATGCAAGGAGTAGAGGTGGCGAATGTGGATAAGTTCAAATATTTGGGGTCAACTGTTCAAAGTAATGGGGCATGCAGAAGAGAGGTGAAGGGGAGAATGCAGGCAGGGTGGAGAGGGTGGAGAAATGTCAGGAAGGATTTTTGACAGAAAGGTACCAGCAAAAGTAAAAGGGAAGGTTTACAAGATGGTAGTGAGACCAGCTATGCTGTATTGTTTGGAGACGGTGGTACTGACAAAAAGACAGGAGGCAGAGCTAGAGATAGCTGAGATGAAGATGTTAAGATTTTCATTGGGAGTGATGAAGATGGACATGATTAGAAAGGAACATATTAGAGGGACAGCTCAAATTGAGCAGTTTGGGGACAAAGCAAGAGAGGCAAGATTGAGATGGTTTGGACATGTGCGGAGGAGAGATGCTAGGTACATTGAGGGAAGGAGGCTGAAGATGGAGCTGTCAGGCAAGAGGAGAAAAGGAAGGTCAAATAGGTTTATGGATGTGGTGAGGGAGGACATGCAGGTAGCTGGTGTGACAGAGGAAGATGCAGAGGACAGGAAGAGATGGAAACAGATGATCTGCTGCGATGACCTGAAACAGCAGCAGCCGGAAGAAGAAGAAGAAGATGATCATGATGATGATGATCAGCTACTGCTCTTTTTTGGGTCAGCACAGGCACATAAAAAAGCTAATTTTCATAGGAAACAGCAACATTTTTCCTCCACCTCAGTCATTTTACCCCGTGACATGACAAAAAGAACATGGGACACCAATCCTTCATGGTGTCGTGGGTCATTCAGGCAGCAATGGATGGCTGATGCAACTTAGCTATTCTGATTTTTGAAGGTAAGGGAGAATGCTGTCGCTGGATTTGGAGTCATAACAGAAGAGTGGCACAAGAAGTAGTGTAACCAATGACTGCAATTAGGAGGGAACCTGTGGATAGCAATAGCATTAGTTTCGAATTAAATAGCAAGTAATGAATAGTAAATAATTTTTTTCCAAAAATATTTTTGGCGGGGGAGGGGTAACCGAATACCATTAGCATACCATGGAGTTTCAGTCAGGGCATTCAGTAATGAACTGCACCCCCCCCCCGTTTATTTCACAGGAAAAAGGCAGTTTTGCAGAAAAAATACTGATATACATTTAGAAATAATAATATGGGGGGGGGGGTGTCTGGGTGGTGTGGCAGTCTAATCCATTGCCTACCAACACAGGGATCGCCTGTTCGAATCCCCGTGTTACCTCCAGCTTGGTCGGGTGTCACTACAGACACAATTGGCCAGGTCTGCAGGGGAGAAGTCGGATGTGGGTACATGTCTTGGTGGCCGCACTAGCGCCTCCTCTGGTCAGTCAGGGAGACTATTCAGGGGAGAGGGGGAACTGGGGGGAATAGCGTGATCCTCCCACATGCTACATCCCCCTGGTGAAACTCCTCACTGTCAGGTGAAAAGAAACGGCTGGAAACTCCACATATATCGGAGGGAGGCATGTGGTAGTCTGCAGCCCTCCCCGGATCAGCAGAGGGAAGGAGCAGCGACCGGGATGGCTCAGACGAGCGGGGTAATTGGCCAAGTACAACTGGGAAGGAAATGGTTGGGGGAAGAAAAAAAAAAAGAAGAAATAACAAATATGTAGGGTGAAGACTGAAGCAAACCCTCTTGCTTTACCCCAAGTTGAAAAACCATCAAGTTAGGACCCAGTGACTTTTCAGGATTGGTTATCTATATCATAAGGGTCAGAGGAGTTGAGGAATAGGACCAACAACCAGACAGTTTTCATTCGGGTAGCAGAAATCCCCTTAAAATACATATGTACATACAAAGGTTTACAATCTGCCTTGCTGCTGCCCATGCATAGACCCTTTTTTTGCATTGTTAAATACACTGATTTTTCCCCACATCAAGATCAAGCGTTCATGTATTATATTTGTTTATTTATTTTTTACAATTTATACTAATTTTTAGATTCTTATTAACACTACATCTAACTTTTACTTTTTTCTTAAATTTTGTTTCACTTCTAAGGGTCACAGTGAGGCCACAAGCCACAAAATCAAATTCCTGATTTGTTAAAACCTAATTGGGGGGGAAAAAAAAAAACTCTGATCGTAATCTTGATGTTAAGACTGGATAATTGAATCAGTTAGACGCCTTAGATTTATCGAAATGCACAGCTTGTACGTGGATTGTGTGTTGGTGTATCAGCTCAGACTCGGTGTCCTTCAGGATCAATTTACTGTGGTCTCCTGCCATAATTTGATATCCATTTCCCGAGAGTAGTGTGGGTGTAGCGCGTGTGCACACGTGTGTGTGTTTGTAGTTCTGTGCCAAGTGAAAAAAGACTGAGTTTTTGTGTATGTGTTTATATCAGAAATATCTAATGCGATATCCATGTGTGCCACAAAAAAAACCTTAAAAAAGGACATTTATGAGTTTTTGCAGCTTTGTACTTTGAGTGTGAGTGTGTGCGTGTGTGTGTGTGTGTGCGTGTGTATGCGTGCGTGTGTGCGCGCGTAATGACTCAAACCCCAAAGTCTATTTTAATAAGGTTTTGTCATTGTCCTTGGGTCTTCTTCGTGCCCAGTGTCACTTTCTGACAGCTCACAGTTCAGTGCCCTTGCCAGAGACAATTACACTAAACTCCCCTCAATGAATCTAACAAAAGATGCTGCATTGTTCCACTAAATAATAAACACACAAGATAAGTTTGTTAAAAGGGTCACATTTCACTGTGGCGCCATACAATCAGTTGAGTTCTTTCGGTTACAATTTCAGGGTTTTGTCCATTTTACTTCAAGCGCTGTTCGACTTGACCTCCAACCTCAATGCCCTGCTGTTCTTTCAAGTCAATAAGAGGTGTAGGAGAGCCTGATGAGATCACTTTATAACCCCCCCCCCCCCCCCCATCGTCCAATATGATCTGCTTGCTTTGTTATCTTCAATATGTTTATCCAAATATAATGTATTAGTATTTCTTTGATATTCTTTACCACCGTGGCAGCATGCCGGCCCCATTGTTGCCTTACAGCAAGACGGTCCTGGGGTTCGAACCCCAGGCCGTCCCTGGTCCTTTCTGTGTGGAGTTTGCATGTTCTCCCCGTGTCTGTGTGGGTTTCGTCCGGGTGCTCCGGTTTCCTCCCACCATCAAAATGACATGCATGTTAGGGTTAATACTCCTGTCTGTGCCCCTGAGCAAAGCAATGGAAAGAAGAACTGGAGTTGGTCCCCGGGTGCTGCAGCTGCCCACTGCTCCTATACCTCCTCTTTGAGGATGGGATAAATGCAGAGAACACATTTCATTCTAATACAATGTCAGATAAAGTGGCCTCTTTCACTCATTATGATTCAATGTCATTGTGGGGCAAGTTAACGTTTCACTGTGTCTGAAGGATAACTTTTGCCCCTAGCAAACTGCAGCTTTGCACTTTCCAGAGATTTTGATTGTGGTGTTTTTCTGTCATTTGGCATGTGGCAACAATTTTAGATGTTTGGCCAGTCCACCATTGAAAAATAGAGATTGTCCATCTTGGTGGCATTTCCTGGTTCAATAAAATTGGAGTTGCAAAAGTGAAAGTCATGCTAAAGGGGTTAAGGCAAATTTTACCACCAAGTGGAGCTGAGTAATCCTATGGCACTTAACAACTATTAACTTTGCAAACCCGATCTTAGAATTAAAAGGAATTAATTATTTTACTTGCCCTGACATGCTGTCCTACAGCCGGGTTTACCGAATCCTCTGTAATTCTGTGGCTCTGTGTAGGTGGTGCGGTCTTCAAATATTATGGCCTCTTATAACAGGCATTGGCTGTAGGATCCATTTGAAGAAAGGACATATTTCAGAGAGAGGGGAATGAGAGGAATGGAGAATTAGGGCTCTCTGTGGTGGTACAAAATGGCGGGCAGTATACACCATAGAGTCACAGAATAAATGACAAGGAGGGCAGGGAACCTGCAGAGAGCCGATACAGAGCGAGTGAATATTTTACACGTTCGGGCCCATGCTTTTGCAGGTCAGGTTATTAGTTTTGTTCAGATAAGTTTAGTCAGAGGGTTCTATACATTGGCGCAAATCAAATGAAATGGCGTTATATAAAAAGTCTGGGGTTGTAGATTTGGTTGAGGAGTCAGTTGAGGCATCATTTTTCTAACTGCTCACATCACACTATCATATCGCATTCAATTATGTCAAAAAATGGTTGCAGATATTTTTTTCAAAGAATGAATATTTGACAATACTGATAGCGTAGGGTCTTAATTTTCAAAATAGCCACAACGCTCATTCCTTCCTTCTTTGTACGTAATATATATTCATGCAATATATTTGCCACTGGGATACAACTTTTATTGTCAACCTCAGCCTATGTAAAATCCACTGCAGGATGACTAAAGCTCCTAAACCTATTCCAGACAAATTATATTATCAAGTTTTTGCAACTCAAAAAAAAAAAAAAGAAAGAAAGAAAGAAAAAAGAAAATAATGGGGACAATATAGCAGACCCCAACAGACTTCCATGAAAGCATCCCCTTACTAGCCCTGTATATGTTTACATGTAGCTAAATGTGTCAGAGTTAGCTATTGTGTTGATGGTAATGCCCAAACATTTAAATATTGTCATGCATTTATAGTCAAGGTACTAACTGACTTGTGTTAGCATGAGGCCACACTCCTGATCAGCAGGCTGTAGCTAGGTTAGCAACACAAGCTAAAATCTGTGATGAAACAGTCATTTGCTTGACCATCATCCCCTGGAAACTGAGATCACAACTATGATATGATACATTAAAATAATCCATAACTGACATAGAAAAGTACTCAGTATGTTTCTTTTGTTTAATTGTGTGGTTATTTGTTACTGAGAAATCATAATGGTAACTGCCTAAACCCTCCCCATTGTCTCTGTCCCCGTTGTCTCTAAAGCTGGGATCAGACTACACAAATTCAGCCGAATTTTGACACCATTTGTTTGACGCCGTCCAATTTCCACTGTCCGGCCCAATTATGAACATTGGGAACGACGAACAGGCGTCTTTACCCCCGTGTAGTGACATAATCGAAGAACAGCAATGCGGCGTCTAGGACGCCCCACGACACCCCGACGAAAAGTTTAGTATGTCAGATTTTTTTTGTATTTTCCTACCTAGTCTGACATCTATGACGTGTTCCCTGACGTTGACCAATATAAGATGGCAGAGTGCTCTCTGGTGCACATGAGTAAACATGGCAAAGAGAAAGCGATGCTGCTGTTGATGTTGTCAAGTCGAACAACAAAACAGGAAATGTTTGTTGAGCAGCGTCAACAATACCCCGGCAGGTCTTTTTGACATTTCCTCATGGGAGTACCATGACATAGGCAACAAAGATAAATGTTGGCAAGAAATAGTGGAGGCACTTCAGCAACCTGGTGAGTAGCTGGTTAAGCTATGCTAGGTTACCATCCCCAGTCACAGTAGCTGCAAGAGTCCACAACCGTTTTTCTTTCTTTTCTTTTTGTAACACAAGACCGCCAGCATCATACATAGCAGTTCTGTAGCCATAATTGACAATTTATTGACCCTGTTCCCTGATGACTTATGAACTTGTGAAAGTTCGTGAAAGGCAGCATATGATGATTGGTCAGGGTCATACTTGGCCAGTCTCCCAGCCAAGGTACGGCAAGAATTTATGGCACTATGATTGCCTAATCTGACATGATGACCACCGTGAAAGACAAAAATATCATGTAGTCTGATCCCGGCTTAAAACACCGAAGTCCTGCCTTGCTCAAAGGGCTGAGGTAATTGGATGTAATTGGGCTGGGACAGATAGATGGACAGATATACTAATTGTAAGACTAATGGACAGAAACAAAGGTAGATAAACAGAGAGACAGGAGGAGCGGACTGGATCTCTTTTAATCAAAATGGAAACTAATAAATGAAGAATAACCCCCTGCAGCAGCCCTCTGTGGTCCAGTGAATGGGAGGGAGAGGAGGAAATGGATCTCCATTACTGGTCTGTGGATGGAGCATATATATAATACATAAGGACACACACACACACACACACACACACACACACACACACACACACACACACACACACACAATCAAAAGTGCTAATCCATCCAGAGGAGATGCACCCACCTCTCTAATCCATTCTCTTACAGTGAAACTCATTAAACTTCACTTCCGGCTTCATGAGATTCAGGTTTATGAAACTGACAACTGCTGTTTATTCTTTATCTTTGTCTTCTATTCTATATTCTGTTCTAAACCTCTTCATTTGTCCAACTGATTATGCTATTTTCTGTGCTTAGTTCACTTACCGCGAGATTTCTTTCTTAAACGACTCTTGTGTTAGTGGGTAGCCTTTCTTTCCTAGTCGTTCCTAGTCGTAGCTTCGAGCTTAGCCTAGCTTAGCAGTTAGCTGTATTGTAGGGTTCGGTTTCTGATCTGCTGAGTATGCTGTTATAAGCCAGCAGTCAGCCATTGATTGTGGACTATAGGAAGAGGGGGGAGAGGCTGGACCCCATCACCATCAACGGGACTGCTGTAGAGAGAGTCAAGAGCTTCAAGTTCATCAGTGTCCACGTTACCGAGGACCTCACCTGGGATGTACACACCAGCCATGTGGTGAAGAAGGCACAGCAACACCTTTTTCACCTCAGGTGACTGAAGAGGGTCGGCATGGCGCCCAAGATTCTATGGACTTTCTATAGAGGCACAACCAAGAGCATCCTGACTGGATGCATCACCACCTGGCATGGGAACTGTACTGCCCACAACCACAATACACTGCAGAGGGTTGTGCAGATGGCTGAGGACATCAGTTGATGCAAGTTTCCCTCCATACAGGGCATATACAATGGATGTTGTGTCAGCAAAGCCCATAGGATTATGAAAGATCCCAGCCACCCCAACTATGGACTGTTCCAACTGCTACCGTCAGGCAAGTGGTACCACAGCCTCAAAGCCTGGGCCAGTAGGCTCCAGAACAGCTTCTTCCACCAAGCAACCAGGCTTTTGAACAAAGAACATTAAAGACACGAAGCCTGTTGCCAGACTGACTGGTACTGACCTATGGTCTTCAGTGGATCATCAGTTTACACACACACACACACACACACACATACAATGAATAGTAAATAATTTTTTTCCAAAAATATTTTTGGCGGGGGAGGGGTAACCGAATACCATTAGCATACCATGGAGTTTCAGTCAGGGCATTCAGTAATGAACTGCACCCCCCCCCCCGTTTATTTCACAGGAAAAAGGCAGTTTTGCAGAAAAAATACTGATATACATTTAGAAATAATAATATGGGGGGGGGGGGTGTCTGGGTGGTGTGGCAGTCTAATCCATTGCCTACCAACACAGGGATCGCCTGTTCGAATCCCCGTGTTACCTCCAGCTTGGTCGGGTGTCACTACAGACACAATTGGCCAGGTCTGCAGGGGAGAAGTCGGATGTGGGTACATGTCTTGGTGGCCGCACTAGCGCCTCCTCTGGTCAGTCAGGGAGACTATTCAGGGGAGAGGGGGAACTGGGGGGAATAGCGTGATCCTCCCACATGCTACATCCCCCTGGTGAAACTCCTCACTGTCAGGTGAAAAGAAACGGCTGGAAACTCCACATATATCGGAGGGAGGCATGTGGTAGTCTGCAGCCCTCCCCGGATCAGCAGAGGGAAGGAGCAGCGACCGGGATGGCTCAGACGAGCGGGGTAATTGGCCAAGTACAACTGGGAAGGAAATGGTTGGGGGAAGAAAAAAAAAAAGAAGAAATAACAAATATGTAGGGTGAAGACTGAAGCAAACCCTCTTGCTTTACCCCAAGTTGAAAAACCATCAAGTTAGGACCCAGTGACTTTTCAGGATTGGTTATCTATATCATAAGGGTCAGAGGAGTTGAGGAATAGGACCAACAACCAGACAGTTTTCATTCGGGTAGCAGAAATCCCCTTAAAATACATATGTACATACAAAGGTTTACAATCTGCCTTGCTGCTGCCCATGCATAGACCCTTTTTTTGCATTGTTAAATACACTGATTTTTCCCCACATCAAGATCAAGCGTTCATGTATTATATTTGTTTATTTATTTTTTACAATTTATACTAATTTTTAGATTCTTATTAACACTACATCTAACTTTTACTTTTTTCTTAAATTTTGTTTCACTTTGTTTCTATTCTATATTCTGTTCTAAACCTCTTCATTTGTCCAACTGATTATGCTATTTTCTGTGCTTAGTTCACTTACCGCGAGATTTCTTTCTTAAACGACTCTTGTGTTAGTGGGTAGCCTTTCTTTCCTAGTCGTTCCTAGTCGTAGCTTCGAGCTTAGCCTAGCTTAGCAGTTAGCTGTATTGTAGGGTTCGGTTTCTGATCTGCTGAGTATGCTGTTATAAGCCAGCAGTCAGCCATTGATTGTGGACTATAGGAAGAGGGGGGAGAGGCTGGACCCCATCACCATCAACGGGACTGCTGTAGAGAGAGTCAAGAGCTTCAAGTTCATCAGTGTCCACGTTACCGAGGACCTCACCTGGGATGTACACACCAGCCATGTGGTGAAGAAGGCACAGCAACACCTTTTTCACCTCAGGTGACTGAAGAGGGTCGGCATGGCGCCCAAGATTCTATGGACTTTCTATAGAGGCACAACCAAGAGCATCCTGACTGGATGCATCACCACCTGGCATGGGAACTGTACTGCCCACAACCACAATACACTGCAGAGGGTTGTGCAGATGGCTGAGGACATCAGTTGATGCAAGTTTCCCTCCATACAGGGCATATACAATGGATGTTGTGTCAGCAAAGCCCATAGGATTATGAAAGATCCCAGCCACCCCAACTATGGACTGTTCCAACTGCTACCGTCAGGCAAGTGGTACCACAGCCTCAAAGCCTGGGCCAGTAGGCTCCAGAACAGCTTCTTCCACCAAGCAACCAGGCTTTTGAACAAAGAACATTAAAGACACGAAGCCTGTTGCCAGACTGACTGGTACTGACCTATGGTCTTCAGTGGATCATCAGTTTACACACACACACACACACACACACACATACACATAACTTGGCATATACAAACGCACGCACACACACACAAATATGCAAACAACTACAAACACATATGCACATTCATTAAGGCAGAGCCTACACACACAGCACCTTACATACACTGCACACTATTTATTATTATAACTGCTTTTTTTATTTTATTGATATTGTTGCTGCAGTGTTGAGGGGCAAAAAACAAGAATTTTACTCTCTTGTACTTGTATAATTAGACGTAACAAATAAAGGATCTTGAATCTTAAATTGTTCTACCCATTATGCTATTTTCTGTGCTTAGTTCACTTATTGCTAGATTTGCTAGTTTTCTTTCTCAAAGGACTCTTGTTAGTGGGCAGCCTTTCATCCCTTTCATTACCCCTCACAGGCCATGTTTGTGGTCCTACTGGCCAGCGTGCCTCTCCCGCTCCTGTCGACAGGGTAAAGCAATGACCCCATTACCCGTAATATCAGATTAGCTTCGCCAGCCGTGGTTCACTGCCTACCCAGGGCCAGAGTCTCCAACACAAAGGATAATCTTAGGGTGCTGGCATCATGGAGGGAGAATCAAGGAACCCAGGCACACAGCACCACTACTTTAAGCAACATTGTCATTCATGCTGGCATCATTAATGCTAGGATGAAGAGATCACAAAAGCTAGCCTAGTCAGGACACTTGAGTTGGCCTGAAAGACATGTTGATGTCGATTAATTGTCTCTGGTCCCTTTGCTGTAAGAGGTAATGACAAGATGTACAGTAGGATCACCTAAATAAACTGCTGGCTGGCCTGTTATTGTAATGAGCAGGGATTCGGTTTTGTTGCTAACTGGCCTTCTTTCTGGGGCTGCCCTTACCCGCTGAAAGTAGACTGCGTTCACCCGACTGGGGAATTCCCCGACCAACCAGTTATTTACTGCTGCTGCTTCTCAAAGAAGGTTGAATCAGTTCATCTGGATAGGTTTACTGACAAATTCGTTTCATCACTCAACTAAGTGACAGCTTCAGTCTAAACTGACTGCAGGTATCCCCACACTTATAAACAATACAGTATAATACAGTTGCATAACGACTGAAACCGACGACCAGTTTCATGTGAATATGGATGTGACTAAACTAGAGTTTCAATGGTCATGTGTAACATTCACAGAGGATTAGGGAATGTTGCAATCACAGCATTGTAAGATAGCGACAGATGTATAACGACCGAAACCAACGACCAGTTTCATGTGCAAATATACTAGGTGTGACCATTAACTAGAGTTTCGATGGCCATGTGTACTATTCAGAGGATTTGGGAATGTTTGCAATTACAGCATTGTAAGATGGGGACAGATATACTCTTAGCCCCCCCCCCCCGCCCGGTTCAAGGATGGTCGTTCCCTCTTAACATAGATGGCCTCTTTGACTCCCCATTCAAAAAAGCATTCCTCCCTATCAAGGATGTGCATATTATTATTATTGAGCATGCATCAATACACTGCTGCTGCTTGTTTCATTGTCTAGATCAGGGATGGCGAACCTGCGGCTCTTTACCTGCTCCTGTGCGGCTTATGGCTGTTCTCGTTTTTTCTTGCTCTTCAGAGTTTTAAAATAGAAATATCCATTCATTATCTGAACCGCTTATCCTGCTCTCAGGGTTGCGGGGATGCTGAAGCCTATTCCAGCAGTCATTGGGCGGCAGGTGGGGAGACACCCTGGACAGGCTGCCAGGCCATCACAGGGCCCACACACACCCCCACCCACCCACCCACACACACACACACACACACACACACACACACACACACACACACACACACACACCTAGGGACAATTTAGTAAAGCCAATTCACCTGACTTACATGTCTTTGAACTGTGGGAGCCCCCGAAAGAAACCCACACAGACACGGGGAGAACATACAAACTCCACACAGAAGACGACCCGGGATGACCCACCAAGGTTGGAATACCCCAGGGCTCGAACCCAGGACCTTCTTACTGTGAGGCAACCGCGCTAACCACTGTGTCTGTGTGCCAGTAAAATTTAAATTTAAATTTAAAACATGTTTCTGATAAATCAAAATGCATCTGAATATTTGATGATAGGTTACTACAAATACAGTTGCCAATTTTTTAATAAAAAAAAAAATTGTCATCGTGATTGATAGGAATCTTCTACGTCATGCAGGCAGCTAGCCTTAACATAGTTGCGCAAACGCAGAAGTTTGTTAGCAAGGCTAGAACTACTAACTGGATCGCCATGGCAGACTCAGGAAAACATAAAGCTAAACGTAAAAATATGAAGAGGAGCATAGGACATTTCTAACGGAATGGGAGGAATTGTATTGTTTTGCAGAACGAAATGGGAAACCCTTCTGCTTGGTAATATACCAGACTTCATTGTCACATTTTAAAGCTTCAAACCTGGAACATCATTTCACCTCACTGCACGCTAACATGGCCCGGGAGTTTCCCAAAGGCACTAAACGTCACAAGCACAAGGTAAACGTGTTGAAACGTCAGTCAGAGAAGCAGACTCAGCTTTTTTGAAAACTTACGAAACACTCAGAGACGGTCACACTGGCATCATATCAGGTGGCATGGAACATTGCTCGTGCTAGAAAGCCATACAACTAAGGGGAATTTGTGAAGACGTGTCTCAGAGATATTATGGCTAACCTCACTCCTGAAAATGATCACTTGAAGTGCTCTGTGTCAGACCTGCAGCTTTCATGGCACACTGTCGAGCAGAGAATATCGGATATTAACAGGTCAGTTGAAACAAAGTTATATAATGATATTGAAAAATGCCGGTATTTCCGTATTGCTTTAGATGACTCTTGCGACGTTCAAAATAAGCCACAGTTGGCAATATTTGTACAGTCTGTGTAGGGTTGCTAACCATTCCTTAAAATAAGGAACCATTCCTAAATATATATACATAAATATATATATATATATATTTTGTGTGTGTGTGTGTGTGTGTGTGTGTGTGTGTGTGTGTGTGTGTGTGTGTGTATGTGTGTGTGTGTGTGTGTGTATGTGTGTATAGTGTAAGGCACGCTATATTTATTATGCCCGCGCCGCACCGTCCATCCAACCTCCGTCCCTGTCCCGTTCCTTATTTCCATTTCAAGGAGTTGGCAACCCTAGGTCTGTGTCAGAAGACTGCACAATTAAGGAAGAGTTGCTTGACATTGTCCCATTAAAAGATAGGACCCGTGGCATCGACCTAAAAGAGACACGCATGACTGTTGTTGCGAAGGCAAATCTGCAGTTATCAAAACTAACGGCAATAGCCACAGATGGTGCGCCTGCTATGCTGGGATCTGCAAATAGCCTTGTAGGGTTGTGTAAAGCTGACGACCATTTCCCGGATTTTTGGACATTTCACTGCATTATTCATCAAGAGCACCTGGTGTCTAAAAAGCTGAACTTGGATCACCTCATGAAAACTGTGCTAGATATTGTGAATTTTATTTGCACTCATGCTCTCAATCATAGATAGTTCAAAATCCTCATAGCTGAACTTGACGACGACCTCCCCAGTGATCTGCTCCTCCACTGCACTGTGAGATGGCTTTCAAGAGGTAACATGCCTGCCCGTTTTTTTTCTTTCTTTGTTTGTTTGTTTTTGCTTTGTTTTTTCTTTCTTTGAACCTTTCAGCCCAGTGAAGATGTTTCTGGGAGAAAAACATAAAGACTATCCTAAGCTACATGACCCCCAGTGGATTTCAGATTTGGGGCTTCTGGTCGACGTACTGCATCATCTAAACAAATGGAATCTAGATCTGCAAGGTAAGTTAAAAATGCTGCCTGACTTGGTGCAACATGTTTTCACATTTGTCGACAAACACGGGGTCTTTCAGACTCATCTTCAAAAGGGAGAGCTCACACATTTTCCCTCCTTGTTAAAGGCAAGGGGAGAAGAAGCCGAGGTCTCAAACGGGAGAAATGCATTCTATGCAACATTGGTTGAAAATCTGCAGCACAGTTTTGAGGACAGATTCTGCAAGCTGAAGCAAAAGCGGCCACAGATCATGCTCCTCATTAACCCTTTCACTGCTGAATCAGATTATTTTGAAAGCCCCTTTAGTTTTAGATGAAGCTGCATCCCAGTTGGAGATGATTGAACTTTGTGAGGATAACAGACTTAATTTTTTTTTTTAAGAGAAGGAGCCACAGAGTTTTGGAAAAGTGTGCCCACAGACAGATATCCCAATGTCAAACATCTGCACTCAAGCTAATGTCAATGTTTGGATGTCTGTGAATCAGTTTTTTCTACACTAAAACAAGTGAAGTCAAAAAAATCGCACTGTTCTTAAGAACATACATGTGAAATAGTTCCTTCGAGTAGCCACAACTGAGTACAAACCAGACCTGAGAAAGACTGTGGGAAACAAAGACTGCAAGATGTCCCACTGAGTAAACCGAGGGGAGAAAAGATCTATGAAAATTGTGAGGCCAATGTTATTAGGCCTATAAGTCACTGTTACTATAGTAATGTGGGCATCCATTTGTTGTGTGGCTCTTTACAATTACATGTTTGTTTATTTTTTCATTTGGCTCTTTATGCTGGATTGGTTGGCCACCCTGGTCTAGATTCTGCATGCCAAAAGATCTACGCTCCACACACGCACGCACGCACGCACGCACGCACACACACACACACACACACACACACACACACACACACTTAACTATTTGTGCAAATGTATGAAATTTAAAATAGGGCACAAAAGAAAATTAATTCAATCTTACCGATTTAGTGCGATCTTTGTTTGTCGCAATATCTGGTAACCACTGCTAGACGTAGAGCGTCGTTTACATCCACACTCGGGTCAAGAGCTACGCCGAATACTGAAGCATCTTTACATGCAAGAGTTTGCCGGTGCCTTGCGTTTTCAGCCATGTCTGTAATGCACCTCCTATGGTTCTTGCAGAAACAGGCATTTGTTTGGTAACCCATCAAATATGACCTGCGAACTGCTGATGAAAGCGTCCTCGATGTACTCTCCATCGGAGAATGGTTTCCCGTGTTTAGCAATGCACTGTACGGCCTCTGTAGCTTGGTTTTTGGCGGCACGTCGGGTTGTAAACACGCTGCTTTGCTTCCCGTAGTGGGCCATTTTCCTCTTGATTGGTTCGGCTTTATCAGACTTATCTTTGAAGTCTTACTAGGGCCTTGTTTCAAAATGGCGTCTTACACTTGACGTTCGACCGACGTACAACATCTTCGCAGTCGGGAGTGCACCCAGCCCGGTCCTTTCGTGAAATAAATTCGAATTAATTTGCCCACGATGGCTGAAAGAGGCATATATTAGACAATACTGCTTCTGCCATTGTCAGTTGTTCTTGACATAAAGCAAAACACAAGGCTAGCTAGCTAGCTATGCTACCTTGTCGCTACTGCTGTTTTGCTGCAGCGCTGGTGGGCAGATCAGAGAGGGGGAGAGGGGGGATGATAGACACGTCACTTGTGCGCAGTGGCGCCGGAAGTGGTAAGATTCTAAGGGCGCCAGACTAGAGGGGGCGCCACAACGGTGCTCAATTTTTTTTAAATTAATTTATTTCTATTTTTTTCCCTTTATCCCACCCGATTACCCAATGGCATATGGTCAGATCTTGTCAATGACCTCTCTAATGTAGGTAGCTCTCTAAGGTAGGTAGCTCTAAAGTTCTGTCTACTATTGATCACTGCAACAAGACTCTTAAATTTGGTTTTATAGCTATCAGATCACAGTCTACCAAAGCCTTACTACTGAAACCAAATGTTTTCCTTCCCATTTTCCTCCATTTTAGTTTTTATTGGTATTTTCATTATTTTACAACAAACAAACCCTAAAATGAAACACAAGAAAGTAAAAAGTAAAAATTAAAAAGACATGTTGTTTGGGAGTTACAATTTTAGTAGTCTATCCATTCTTAAGAGTTTCCATATCTAGATCAGTTGTCCTTTCTGTAGTCTTCGTCGCTATTCTGGTGTCTGAATAATGTCCATTTCAGCCACCTTTCTTCTAGTTGTGCTTCTTGTAATCTCAAACAATGTGTCAATTTTTCCATTATATAGAGTTCCTCTACTATGTCTAATCATTGATCCTGGGTCGGGGATCCACTTTACCCCATTTCCTTGTAATAGCCTTTTACTAGCTATTAACAGTATTTTGACCAGATATCTATCTGTTATGTGTACATTTAAATTACAGAACAGTCAAATTACACAGATATAGCACCATGTAGCTCATAGGGATATATCATATCTTGGTATCTTTTTTAAAGTTTTGTGTACCATTTTCAAAAAACATTGGCATTTTGTGACATTTCCAAAATATATGTGAGTGGTCTGCGTCTAATATTTTACATTCCCTCCAGCATGGTAGGTTTGTGTTCAGATATTTACCCTTGACTTTGGGTGTAATAAAAAAAAAAGGATCAAATTTTTGAAGAGAATTCCCTCCATATCTGTGAATTGGTGGATGTATTTTCCACATGTTTTGCCAATCGCCATCTGGAATTTTTATGTTGAACTCTGTTTCCCCATTTTTCTTTTATATATTTAGCTGAATACTCATTTGTCCTCAATTTTTGGTATAGTGCAGATATGATTCTAATTTGGTTATCCTTGTATGAACCGATTATAATTTGGATTACGCCATTCAATTCCATGGAGGAGTCTTATCTTGATTTTCTTTCTATAGTAATCCCTCATTTGTAGGTACCTATAGAATTCATGTTTACCAAAATCATATTTATCTTTCATATTTTGGAAACTCTCGAGCTCCCCATCCTTCTCTAATGTGCACCATGCTGTGATTCCCTTGGTTTCCCATTGTTTGAATCCTTTGTCATACCTGGCCGGTTTAAAATTACTATCAAATGCAACCTACTTTAGCAAATCTGTATCTTTCTTTATCCTGTACTTTTTTATTATTCTAAACCACAATTCTAGAGTGAACAATGTAATTGAATCCGTATCATTCTTAATTTTGGTATATGCATCTTTATCTCTAATTATATTCTGGATTGGATAACCTCCAAATTATTTTTCCATTTCTTTCCACTTTGCTGTGTAATCTGGTTTACACCAACACAAAATGTATCTTAACTGGGCAGCATAAAAACATTCTTTCAGGTTTGGAAGATCCATACCCTTTTATACCTAACTTGAGGCCTTTTGCCTCCCCAAATGAACTGTGATATTATCCTGTCCCAGGTCACAAACTGAGTGTGAGGGACCTCTATAGGTAAAGAGTTTAATAAATAGAGAAGCCTAGGTAGTACATTAATTTTGATAGTCTCAATTCTCGATTGAGATCTAGTGGTAGAGTAAACCATCTTTCAATGTCTTTTTTGTATCTCTTGATTTATCTTGTCATAGTTTGCTTTGTATAATTTAGATAGTCCTTTTGTGATGGTAACTCCAAGATATCTAATTTTCCTTAGTTTCCAATTAAAATTAAATTGTTCCTGAATCACTTTTGATGGAGTATAGTTAAGTGTTAGTATCTGTGTTTTTGAAATATTAATTTTATATCCTGAAAGGTACCTATATGTTTCTAGAAGCTTCATCAGTAAGTACAGGAAGTGATTTATTTGGTTGTTCAAGAAAGGCTCTGACATCATCCGCAAGAAGTCCTATTTTATGTTCTGTGCCATTTACCATAACTCCCTTAAGGTCTTTGTTTTGACGAAATGCTTGTGCCAATGGTTCTGCAAAAAGAGCAAATAGTGTGGGTGAAAGGCAACATCCTGGTCTAGTTGACCTCTGTAACTTAATTTTATCCATCAGGCTTCCATTTATTTTAATTCTAGCAGTGGGCTGTTGATATAGTGTCTTTATGCATTGTACTGATTTACTGCTGAATCCAAAACGTTTCAACACTTTTTAAAGAAATTTCCAATTTACACAATGGAATGCTTTTTCCACATCGATGCTTACTAATATAGTACATTGTTTTTACTTATGTGTTTGTTCTACTAAATGCAGGCTTCTTCTGATATTATCCTGCGTTTGACATCCTCTTATAAATCCTCTTCGATCTTCCTCTATCAATTCTGTTATAAAGGTGGTCAATTGTTTAGAAATAATTGTATATATTTTATAGTCTATGTTTAATATTGATATTGGTCTAAAATTCTCAGTGTTCTTTGTCCCTTCCTTGTTTTGGGATGGCTGAGATTATTGCTTCAGTCCAAGATGGTGGCAATTTATTATTTTGAAGTGTCCAATTAAAGGAGGCCAGGGGTAATGGTGCCAGCTCTTCTTTGAACGTCTTATACCACTCCGCTGGGTATCCACCACTACCTGGAGATTAGTTATTTTTTCAAAGTATTTATTGCATCATTCACCTCCTCTATTGTAATATCAGCTGTTAACGTGTCATTTTTTTAGATGGCCAAATGATGGCAAATCCAGTTAATTTAGAAATGATCTAATTTCCTCTTCATCTGCAGATATGGGTTGTGTATATAATCCCTTATAGTATCGCTGAAAGATTTTCTCTCTCTTTTTTTTTGGTATATATGTCAACTCATTTGTGTGTGGGTCTCTGGTTTTTATATATATTATTGATTATTTGTTGAAATGCTTTCCTTCCCTTAAATGAAGCTTCCTCACCTGGCTATGTAGCTCAGGCAAATAAACAAGGTGAGGGTGTCGCCGTAATATATGTCTATTTTCAGTCTAACTTCTAAACTTTAATCTAAATTCCAATCTTTTGAGGCTCTTATTCTAAGTCCATCTCCCTCAGCCACAGACAGATTCTGCCCAGTCCACATTGTGATACTCTGTCGACCTCCTGGCCTTTACTCACTATTTCTTGAAGAATTTGGAGAATTTGTCTCAGGACTTGATACTCATTCTGATGAGATTCTAATTCATCTGAATAAGGCTGCTGATCCTCTAAGTAACGCCTTTCTGGTGCTTATTGATACTTTTGGGTTTGTTCAAGAGTGAACTCATTGCAGTAGTAACACCCTTGATTTGGTTTTATCTAAAGGGATAGCTGTTTCTGATCTGATTGTCTTGCTAACTACATCGGCTGTGTCAGATCATTTTCTCATTAAATTTGAAGCATCAGTTGGTCTGTCGTGTTAATGTCAGCACAGATGTCATTGCCACTCGCCGCATTGGTCGATCCACTGTAGTTGCATTTGGCCAGCAGCTGCCTTAAATTTTGGCTCCTTTCACTGTAGAGACTGGCTCTGTTGAAAGTCTCACTAGCGGCTTAAATGTGACCCTCTCTTGTCTCCTAAATTCAGTTGCACTTCTCACCACCAGAGCTAGGCAACTAAGAAGAGGCCTACACCCTGGTTCAATGATGAGACACATGCTCTTAAGTGGGCCTGCAGGAAACTGGAATGTAAATGATGAAAATCAAAATCGGAAGTTTGTCACCTATCTTGATATGAGTATTTATTGAAATACAAGCAAAATTTATCTGCTGTGGAAGCAGTCTATCTCTCTCACTTAATCATTAACTAATATGTTTTGGTTTTTTGGGGATTTTTTTTGTCTACATGGTGACAGTAGTCATGTAGCTCGGGTCCTGGGCTGTTCTCATGGCATCTGAACACTGCTTGGCATCCTCTTCATCATATTCTTCATATATCGTATAGTAATTCCATTGTAATTCTGTTATCCTCTTTCAATGTTGTATTCTCTAAATTGTGTAAACACAACATCTATTGCACATTGTCCATCTTGGGAGAGATCCCTCCTCTATTGCTCTACCTGAGGTTTCTCCCTGTTCAAGTTTTTTTTTTTTTTTTTTTTTTTAGGGAGTTGTTCCTTATTTGATGTGAGGGCCTAAGGACAATATGTTGTGTTGCTGTAAAGCTCCCTGAGGCAAATTTGTAATTTGTGATACTGGGCTATACAAATAAAATTGACTTGACATAATAAACATAATCCTAGATTTCTCTTTCACACTAGCTAAATTTACTAAAAAGTAGCCGTGTATTAGCTGCTCACCATTCATGGCCCATTGTTAATTTATCACTTCCTACTGGCATTGTTCCCAGCAGCTGTGGTCAAACCTCTACTCCAAACCTTGAACCAGGGTCTCTTAATAACTATCGACCAGTCTCTAATCTTCCATTCTTTTCTAAAGTACTAGAGAGAGTTGTGTGTCAAAAACTTTCGACCCATATAGAAGAAAACTATCTATATGAACCTTTTCAATCAGCTTTAAGGACCTGGGACTCCACTGCAACTGCTTTAACCAGAGTGGTGAATCATCTTCTACTGGCTATGGACGCTGATTCCACCTCTGTGCTTCTATTAGTGGACCACAGTGCAGCCTTTGACACCACTAATCACCAGTGGCGGCTCTTGCTAAAAAAATTTGGGAGGGCACAATTCACCTTGGCGCAGCACACCTGACAGCTGCTTTAATGTCCACACGGTCACAGAGTTATTAAGAAGGACAATGTAGCCTATAGATTTTATCAGGGTTTGTAGACAGTGGATGATTGACAGTCAAGATGAGGCATTGTAGTGGGTGTGAACATGATTGACAGCCACAAGAATTGTTCAATCACATTAGATCAAAAAACATTAAGACAATACCAATTCACTGCCAATAAAAGCGGGAGTGTCTGCACTGCACCCCATGGAAAATCTGAAGAAACCAGTTAGACAGCAGCCTCAGGTCACCTGCTTGCCAAAAGTTTAAGGGCTTACTTAAAAGGTATTGTTTGGCTGGTGCCCCTCACCCAGGTAGTATATGTATTCAGACGGAAATCAACCAAATACCATTTGGAACCAATACTTAATGGCTGCTGACAGGCGCTCACAGACTGAAAAACACTTTTATGTTATAATTATTTGCATTATACAACTAAATTATATTTAACATGTTTAAGTAGATTTTCATCTCTTGATTTTTGAAGAGGGTGGTGCCCCAGTGCCCTGTACTGGCCAGCCACCACTGTTGATCACTGTATATTATTAGACACAATAAACTGTAATTTTGGGTTCTCTGGCCTTGGTGTCTCTTCGTTTATGTCCTACTTCTCTGAAAGAACACAGTGTGTCTGCTATAATATTTTTACATCGAAATTCTCTGATGTTAAATATGGCGTACGTCAGGGCTCAGTTCTTGGCCCTCTGCTTTTTTCTCTCTTTATATTTCCCCTATTGGCCAAATTATACACAGCCATGGAATAAATTTCTATTGCTACATGCTCAGCTGTATGTGCCTATAAGGGCTGATGATCGTACTCAAATGATTAATTTAGAGGGCTGCTTGGTTGCTGTGAAAAATTGGATGTCACTTAATTTCCTGCTTTTAAATTCGGATAAAACTGAGATGCTGGTCATTGGCCCTGCTAGACACAGACAGCAATTTGATCAAATAACACAAACTGTGGCAGCCAAAAATCTTGGTGTTACATTTGATCCCAGCTTTTCCTTTGACAAGCACATTAAGGAAATCACCAAGACTGCCTGACACTGAGACTCTAATACATGCATTTGTTTCATCCAGATTTGAATAATTTGATATTCTGTTTTCAGGTCTGCCACATGCTAGTACTAAACCTTTTCAGATGATTCAGAATGCTGCAGCTAGAATCCCAACTAAAACAAGAAAATTTGACCATATTACACCAAACATTGCCACCCTTCATTGGCTTCCTATCCATGTTAGATCAGACTTCAAGGTGCTTCTGCTGACTTAAAAAATCCTGAATGGGCTTGCACCATCTTACCTGTCTGATCTCTAAACCGTTCATTCCATCTCGAGCTCTTCGCTCTCAAAATACAGGGCTCCTGTGTGTACCCAAAGTTAAGAAAAAAAGTCACCTGGTGGCAGGGCCTTTTCCTATCGGGCCCTGTTCTTATGGAATAACATTCCTGCTACCATCAAACAATCATTCTGTTGAGTCCTTTAAATTCAATCATATAACTCATCTTTTTGCCTTTACGTAAAATTAGTTGTTTTAAATTGAGTACTTCACAACCTGTACTGCATGGCAGGTCGGTTTCTGTCTCAATGAATTTACCAAGCACTGGTCTGCCAATGAGATTACAGAGTACAGATTATTGCAATTGTTCTCTTCTCTCTCATATGTCTTTTCTCTCACTGAATAATGTCTTCTCCCGTCTCTTCCCCTGTGTATGTGAATGGTGTGATGTGAGTCTCCCCTGTGTGCACTTGTAGTCTGTCCTCCCCCTAGGTCTCCATGATGATGGTGGTTGCCACCTGGACAATGCTTGGCACCCTCCTCATTACATTCTGTATGTATCTTATAAATCCATATAATTGTATTACCCTGTTTCAGTGTTATAGTCTTCTCTATTTCCAGTATGTGACTAATGTTTTTTCCTGTGTCTTCTCCCATGTATGTGAATGGTGTGATGTGAGTCTGCCCTGTGTGCATGTGTAGTCTGTCCTCCTGTCAGGTCTACATGGTGATGGTGGTCAAGTGGCTCAGGTCCTGAGCTGTTCTAGTGGCATCTGGACACTGCTTGGCATCCTCCTCATCACATTCTTCATATATCTTATAATTCCATTATAATACTGTTATCCTTTTTCAATTTTGTATTCTGTAAATTGTGTAAACACAACATCCATTGCATGTCTGTCCGTCTTGGGAGAGAGATCCCTCTTCTGTTGCTCTGTTGCTCTCCCTGAGGTTTCTTCCCAATTTTTCTCCCCTTTAATTTTTTTTTTCACGGAGTTGTTCCTTATCCGATGCAAGGGTCTTAGGACAGGATATTGTATTGCTGTAAAGCCCCCTGAGACAAATTTGTAATTTGTGATACTGGGCTATACAATTAAAATTAACTTGACTTGACTTGACACACACACACACACACACACACACACACACACACACACACACACACACACACACACACACACACCTCTTGCATACAAACAGGCACACAGACTAACAGAGACATTGGGCCAGGAACAATTTCAGGGCCATTAAACTGATATGGCATCATAGATCACATGACAATCCTCCTACTGACTGATGCATACACACACACATACACACACACACACACAGACACTCGCTCGCTTGAAAATACACAAGACCTCTCACATGAATACCACCACCGCGCGTGTGCACGAACACACACACACACACAAAACTCCTACGTATAGTCAACATATCTGCTGACTGATGAGAACCCATTGGTCCCAGTGGTTTCTGTGTGTGTGTGTGTGTGTGTGTGTGTGTGTGTGTGTGTGTGTGTGTGTGTGTGTGTGTGTGTGTGAGCGAGAGAGAGAGAGAGAGAGAGAGAGAGAGAGAGAGAGAGAGAGAGAGAGAGAGAGAGCGAGAGAGAGAGAGAGAGAGAGAGAGAGAGAGAGAGAGAGAGAGAGAGAGAGAGAGAGCTAATGGAAGCAGGTTAATAAACTGTACCGCACCTCTCACAAAGTAAACGCTTGTTGGCTTAAAATATAGATCACATTTCTATCACTGTCACACTACCATGAAGACTCTAGCTAACACACATCACAGCCACAGAATATATGTCATAGCAGAATATGTAATACCACCTCTTATGCATATACACTTATCTACTGCTGATACGACTACTACTAGCACATATTCTGCAAGCAGCATACATACACTAATCTTGCATAAACATTTTGCAGAGAATACCAAAATATCAACGTATATCTATTTTAAGGTTTTAAGTGCCCCATAGCACTGTGCATTAAGTGAAATCCCTATTATCTGGAGAGTAGGGTTAGAAAAATGACTGGATTTGGATCAGTTAAGCAGTTGAATCAGCTCCAGATTTCATTAGCATCGTTAACCTTCATCAATTTCAATAATAGAATTACAATTAAGAGTGGTTTATTTTTAGGATGCTTTTTCATATATTTCTATTGGACATTTCACTTGTGTTTGAACCCTCCCTCCCCCCCAACTAAATCTTTGGGGGGGGGGGTTTGGCGAGACATAAAAATGGAACATGGTTGACAGCAAATGAGGTTTGATCAGTTTTCAACAACCCAGGCTCATGAAATTTTCATATACCATGGAACATTCATGTTCACAAAAGAAAAGGGAAAAACAACAAAATTGCACAAATTCGGTTTGGCTGTCAACTTTCCAGTAGGACAGAAATGTTTTCTTTTTTTTTTGGATTTATTTCTCCCCAATTGTACCCGGCCAATTACCCCACTCTTCCGAGCCGTCCCAGTTGTGCTGCTCGACCTCCTCTGCCGATCCGGAGAGGGCTGCAGACTACCACATGCCTCCTCCGATACAGGTGGACTCGCCAGCCGCTTCTTTTCACCTGACAGTGAGGAGTTTCGCCAGGGAGATGTAGCGCGTGGGAGGATCACGCTATTCCCCTCCCAGTTCTCTCTCTCCCCCGACCAGAGGAGGCGCTAGTGCAGCGACCAGGACACATACCTACATCCGGCTTCCCACCCGCAGACACGGCCAATTGTAGGGACGCCCGACCAAGCCGGAGGCAACACGGGAGTTCGAACCGGCGATCTGCGTGTTGGTAGGCAACGGACTAGACCGATACGCTACCCGGACTCCCCTAGAACAGAATCTAAAGTTACGAGCCTCAACATTTACATTCAGACTAACATCCGTGACGGCGTGGCCTTAAACATCTTCGCTGCAGCAGCAAACGGTGGACGCAGGGGGCGGAGTGGCGATAGGAAGACGTAAAGCTGCTGTGCTCTTCCAGATGTGAAGGCGCAAGCTCGGAGAAGACCTTCACCACCAGATACCACAACATCAATAGCCAAAAGCTCAGACATCCTTTTGCTCGACTGACACAACAGCTGGTCAAACACCAGTGTGGATCGATAAATACTCTGAAATATTAACAGGAGACACAGTCAATGTATATATCATCAATTATGAAAGACACACTCCGATTGGCTGATGTAACTGGTAGCGCTGCATGATTTATACCGCGCGCCAGTGTGTGTTGGAGCAGGGAGGGAAGCCCGGGGACGCTGTCATGCCGAACTGATGAGATGATCCCAGCAAAACATTTGAAAAGTATTTAACTTTTAAACAGTTTATAATCTCTTCAAATGTTGAGTAGCCACGGGTCTGCTCTTCTCGTGTGTATTTAAATCTCCCACGGCGTATGATCGCTCTCCGGGTATTCTCCTTTTATGAGGAGCACTTGAACCCTGTCATATATGAGTATCGATTTACATCTCTAATCTCGTTTCTGTGAATGTGGCCCGTGTGCTCCTAACCTTGGTTGCCTGTAATGGTGATGTAGGATATTCAGCATTAGCACTACTTGTAGATCAAGCAGGATTCTCGGAAGTCGGTTAAATGCAAGGAGGTCAGTTGCAGGATAATATGGCGTAGCTGACACCTCACTGAGCCACCGCCAGTAAAATCATACTGAAGACACACTCAAAAGCGGAAACCCAGACAAAAAGTTGCAACACACGTACAAGGTCACACAAACAAAATGTGTGTGTGTGTGCGTGCGTGCGTGCGTGCGTGTGTGTGCGTGTGTGTAGGAGGGTTTTCAAACATATAACATGCATTCAGAAAGGACAGACAGACAGTGTGTGTGTGTGTGTGTGTGTGTGTGTGTGTGTGTGTGTGTGTGTGTGTGTGTGTGTGTGTGTGTGTGTTTCAAATCATATAACATGCAGTCAGAAAGGACACACACACACACACACACACACACACACACACACACAGTGATACATAGCAACACTAAGACATAGGCAGACAAAAAGGCAAAAAGGACAGACATAATCTTATGCAATATAATAGAATATAATATAATAGAATATAATTTATTGTTGGCAGCAAAATAGAATATAACACACCAAAGACGAAGAAAGTTTATAATTTGATAAAGTTACAAATTAAATCAAATAAATAGCACATGTATATTATGGAAATGAAAAATGTGTGGCCGTGCCTCAGCCACAGGCAACACATCTGTATGGATACATTAGAGCTCCTACAGCTATACGTTTTACTGCAGCTGGCCAAAAGGGTGAAGAGGATCCTTAGCATCATGGATTATCTCCACCCAGCATATGATGCTAACTAGCTAACAGCGGCTAGTTCTCTCTCTCTCTCTCTCTCTCTCTCTCTCTCTCTCTCTCTCTCTCTCTCTCTCTCTCTCTCTCTCTCTCTCTCTATCTCTCTCTCTCCTCTCTCTCTCTCTCTCTCTCTCTCAAGATTATAATGATCACACAGTGCCTGTTAGAGCCTGCCATTATGCTATGTGATGTTAGCGTAAAATTATGATGACCTCTCTCGAAACGATTTGGCGAAATGTCCTCACATCTTTTTCACTGTTCCCTTTGAGTCAAACTGTGTAGTGATGAGTTAGCACCACGCAATAGCAAGGCACTTTTTCCAAAACTACACAAAAATATGAAGGACATGACTTCAGTGTCCTCGATGGGATTTACCACCTTGGTTATCAGGAGAGCATCACTATCATTCTCTCTGTCGCCCACAATAACTAAGACAGAGTGAGGGAGAAATGTTAGTGCCTCCAAACTTTAATGAAGAGAAAGCTTGGCCCAGTGCAAGGAGAATAGGAAGGAAATGGATCCACTTTGTGGCTAGTTTGTTGCTAATTGTGCTAGGATTAAGCAGTAAAATTCAAAAATGCAAAAATTATATGTTTAGTTGAATGATTTGCCTTCTTTGAACATCTGGTGTGAGCCACATCCTCTTAGTTATACGTGTGCTCTAGGTGAAATAAACATCAGAGATGCTTTGCTACAAGCAGAAACTGCAGGAGCTACTTAGGATGTTACAAGTTACTTCTCTTGTTGGTATTCCTTGTTGGAAGAGTGGTCAGAGCATTCACATTGCGGTGAACCCTTCTGCATCTTCAGCAGGTATCTCAGGGTCACAAGCGTTTCGCCCCTTAGCTTGTATGCCTCGCCTGAGTGGGGCAGCTCTATACTATCCAATGAAACATTTAAAAAAATACCATGGAAGCACCCTTAAAAGAACTCTAGCACATTCATCATGTTGCAATCGGTTGATAGGCTAAAAGAGTCAGATTCATTCTTTAATGTCCTCTATAGAGGAAATTTGCTTTCACAGTCTGTACACAAGTTGCACAGGGTATAAACAAACAGGAACAGCACAACAACACATGTGTTACAGTGTGCCCAGGCTATTTAGGGCAGTGATAGCTGAGGGCACAAAACTCCTCCCAAAGCGTGTTTTCTTGCAGAGTGGTTGTCTGTATCTGCGGCCAGAGGGGAGGAGGGTGAAGCATGGGTTGAGGGGGCAGCAGAGTCATGTGCTATGGTCAGTGCTCTGCGAGTGGTGGCAGTGACAACAAGGACAGGCAGGTTGGAGTGGGGAGGTCAATTATTTTAGAAGATACGTTAGTGATTTTTCAGGAGCTTCTTTCTATTGGTGAGGGTGAGCATGGTGCAATAGCAGGTGGTGCAGTACAGGAGGATGTGTTCAACAATACTTTGGTACAAAAAGAACAGGAGGTGAGATTTGGACTGAGAGAGCCCTAAGTTTGCAGATGGCAGAGTCTTTGTTGGCAGCATTTATGGATATATCTGTGATGTGGTGATCAAAGCTCAGTTTATTGTCCAGGATGATGCCGAGGTACTTCAAGTCCTCCACCACCTCCACTGACTGGGTGTTGATGGAAGTGGGAAAATTAAGGGTCTTGAGTTTATTGCAGGTGTCAAAGATAAGCTCCTTCATCTTGGTGATGTTGAGGATGAGGTTGCTGTCTGTGAATCACCGGGCACTGCCCACTGCTCCTAGCTACACAGCTAGGATGGGTTAAATGCAGAGTAAATTTCATTTGTATGTATGTATGTACAATATGACCAATAAAGAGTATTCTATTCTATTCTATCACTGGGTAAAGTGGGCAAAGGCAGCATCCGGGTAGCGTAGCTGTCTATTCAGTTGCCTACCAACACGGGATCGTTGTGTCAAATCCCTGTGTTACCCCCGGCAGCGTCGGGCGTCCCTACATGCACAATTGGTCGTGTCTGTGGGTGGGAAATCGGATGTGGGTATTTGTCCTGGTCGCTGCACTAGCACCTCCTCTGGTCGGTCGGGGCGCTCCCCGGATCGGCAGAGAGGGGGTGAAGCAGCGACCAGGACGGCTCGGAGTAATTGGCCAGATAGAATTGGGGAGAAAAGGGGGAAAACTGAAAAAAGAAGAAGTGGGCAACAGCTTGTTGGTAGGCTGTGAATGAGTCCCTGTATGTCAGGGAGGTGAGTATGGCTTTGTCATCAGAATATTTGAAGTATATTTTGTAATGGAGGAGGGGCTAAGACAATTATTGGTGTAGTGTGTGTATAGAAAGGGACTCAGAACACAGCCTTGAGGGGCTCCAATGTTGATGGTGACGATGGGGGATGTGGGGGTGCCCACCCTGACTGCCTAGTCAGGTGACACACTGAGTTTCCTCTGGGGGGGATGGTTAGTCCCTGGGATAACCATCACTGGACTAACTCCCTTTTCCCAGACACAGACAGACACTATGCACACCCTATGCACTTGGACATTTGCTCTTTTGCACACCAAGCTCTTAAATAGCATTTGTATATTTTCCACATCTGTATATTCTGTGTACTGTATATTCTGTATCTTTATATTCCAGTCCTGTAGAATTTATTATTTGATTTTATTTCTTCTATCATTATTCTTATCCCTACCCTTATTCTAATTTGTAATTTTTGTTGGATTATTCTATTCTGTGTATTGCCATTGCTCCTGTAACATAGAACCCCCCCCCCCACAGAGGCTTAATAAAGTATCTACCTACCTACCTACGTGCCTACCTAAATTTTGATCTGATGGACATGGCAGTGGTGGAGTTTGCTGATCATCAGATGCCACTGAATGGTGTTAAATGCAGAACTAAAATCTATGAAGAGGACCTAAGCATGGTGGCGTGGGGAGTCCATGTGTTGGGAGAGAGTGTAAAGGAGGCAATCTACAGCATCCTTTGTCCCTCTTTTGGACTCGTAAGTGAACTGGTAGAAATCCAGCTGTGAGCTAACAACTGGAGTATGGCATTCAGTACCAGTTTCTCGAAGCATGTTGCAATGATGATGGTAAGTACTACTGATCTGTAGTGATTCGGTTCAGAAGAGCAGGGTTTCTTGGGGACAGGAATGATGGTAGATGTTTTACAGAGGGTGGGGTTGCAGTCTGGAGTGATTCGTTAAAGATAGAATGGAGAATAGGGGAGAGCTCCAAGGAACATCTCTTGACCAGCCTTCCTGTGATCCCATCTGGGCTATGGGCCTTGCCAGCTTTACACTTCATGAGCTGATGGCAGACGTCCACTTCTGTGAAAGGGACAGAGTGTGGCTGCTCAGGGGTGGGTAGGCTCCCAAGCAATCTCTCACACTCAGTGGAGCAGTTGAGAGTGTCAAACCTGGCATAGAAATTGTTCAGGTCTCTAGTGAGCAAGGTGGGGTCAGTGGCTGGTTTTTGAGATGGACATACAGGATGCTGACTGCCTATTCGCCCACTTTCTTTTAGTGCAAAACGCTAACCACCTATCAAATCTAAGGCAGTGAGCATTTTGCTGCTGTTAAGGCTATGCAGAAAACCAGTTTAGTGAAGAGGTTAGCTTAATTAGCATACTGATATTACAATTCCAGCCGTATTAGCTTCATTTGTAGCCATAGCTCAAGGCCTAGAATGACCCTTGCTTGCTGCGGTCAAAATGAGGTTAGATAGGGGATGCAATTTTTATTGTGCATATCTACTCTCTATTGCAGTTCCTCAGTGAACACTTCAGAATTATAAATGAGGGAAGTTACTTACTAAAATTTCTCTGTTCACCCTCATCCATCTTAACATTGAACAGACTTGACAGAACTGATTCCACTGTAAAGGTCAGAAAGGAGAAGGTCCGCAGTTCAAATCCTTTTTGCAGTGAGAAAATAATTGATGGGGAATGTGCGGAAATGACATGCTACCCTACCTTCATAACTAACATGTAGCTGCCCTTCTGCAAGGCACTACAGCCACCAGTAGAAGGCTCTAGGCATACTGGGCAGCTCCCAGCTAGCATCCCAGGAGTGGTAGCTTCGCTATTTTAGAATTCACTATTATACAGTAAAACACGCATGCACGCACACACATACACACATGTACATGCATAAACATATATGTATACATACAAATATGTTCTTTTGTATTCTTTTTTTCCAGATTTTTCTATTCAGGTATTTTGTATTCTGCTCTTTGCTCTTTTTTCCTCCATCCAGTTTTTATCTCCTTGATCCTGGTGGTTGACATTCTTAATAAGAAAGCATCAGCAAGTCTACTCAGATCTGTTCTGGTGAGCCACACTGCAAAAAAAAAAATCACATGGGGATTATGAGCACATTGAACATATTGTGTCACTGCAAACGGGCATTTAATAACAGGTGAATATTTTAATATATTCTGAGAGTGGTATATGTACTCAGAATACCAAGTGCCCAATGAACCTCGCTACCAGCACTATATATCAGCTCTCTCTCTTTCTCTCTTTCTGCCTCTTGCTGCTCTTCTAATCAAGCACTAATAGTGTGAGATTGAAACGGAGAAGAAAATATCATTTCTTTTTACTTGCTGCCCTTGAACAGAGAGGTCAGAGGTCATGGTGTGGCAGGGAGCAACAGCTCTGTTAGGGGTTCAGTGTGGCGCACAAGATCGGTACACCACACAGTGACCTCGGATGGATGGAACAGAATAGAATCTAATAGAACAGGCCTGTGTGGCGAGAGAAGCTTTATAAACGCAAGCAGTACTATAGTCCTGTGAGGTCATCCAGGATTGGTCAGTTGCAAATTGCCTATAAATAAGGATATTTCATTTTACAGCCTTCAGCAAACAAATCAATTCAAAGTGGGTGTGTTTCTCTATCGCTTTCTCTGTGATCAATACACTGATCTGTGTAAGGAATTCCAATCACAAAGAGCAAGCTTCTCTTTCTGTATTATCCCCCCCCCCCTCTCTCTCATTGATCCACCTGTCTTCGAATTCACCAGAATCTTTACTCTGTTGCCCGGTCCCTTGCTGAAATTCATTCTCGCTTTATGATCCAGTGTGAGAGTGAGCTTGAATTGTGTCCCTTCACGCCCCCCCCTATAATCAATGAAACTGGAATAGGTTATTGTGCGGCAGCGCGCACGCGCACTCACACCCCCCCCCTCTCTCTCTCCAGTCTAGCGGCGTTATCACCCACTCTTCGCCTTTCTCTTTCTCCATCTCTCGCTCTCCTTTTTCAGTTTTCTCTCTCATCGCGCAGATCCCGTGATTTGTATTCTGCGCCCATCTTTCCGGCGGATTTCCGGCGGAAATAGACGGCTGTGGTGGACACGTATTGGGGACAGAATTCAACCCAGGAACCACACGGCGATATATATACACTCGATACATCGGCTAAATAGGTGGAAAAGCCGCCACCTCCTCTTTCCCCCCCCCTCCTCTTCACAAGCTCATTCACATGCCAACATGCGCGCCTCGTCCTTTCGGTAAAAGCCGTACAGACACGGAACTAGTTCGGTATAGTGGAGGAGGAGGAGGAGGAGGAGGAGGAGGAGGAGGAGGAGGAGGCGGGGAAACAGCGAAGCGCACGGTGTACACGTCACCATGATGTGGCCGATTACACCAGAAAAAAAAAGATCTCAACCGCAATGACATATGTTAGCCTTTACGAATACATATACATGTATATATGCAATATATGTGTGTAATATATGTGTTAGATGGTGGACGGGGCACCGGTTATGCGTGGTTGAAGGTAATACATGGACAGGTTGCTCAAGTAAGGTCGATGATTTCACCACGGGGATTTAGCTATTTACACAGGCAGGGCGCAAAGGGGAGTGGAAGGGGGCCGGGCAGTGACACACAAACACACGCACACACACACGCACACAGGCACACAGGGCGACGTACATTTACACACAGCTGAAGCCCGGAAATGAAGAGATAAAAAACGATCATCTACCACTCTTGGATGTCCATTTCACAACCAGAGCGCGTCTAATAATGTGCTGATGCTAATATGCAAGGATGTGCGGCGATAGAGATACACCAGCCCGCGACACATTCACCCCACCGTGTAGAAAGAGGGAGAGAGAGAGAGAGAGAGAGAGAGAGAGAGAGAGAGAGAGAGAGAGAGAGAGAGAGGAGAGAGAGAGAGAGAGAGAGAGAGAGAGAGAGAGAGAGAGAGAGAGAGAGAGAGAGAAATTCGTGTGATGTGCGGCGTGCAGATTTCTGCAGCAGTGCCCAACGAGGCAAAGTGCACTCACAAGACTGAGTGACGGAATGATATCAGGGCGAAGGGTAGGGATGGAGGGGGATGAGGATATGGGGAGTATCGAGGAAGGATGTGAAGGTGTAGATGGAGCAGATGGTGGGGGTGGGTGGTGGGTGGGAAGGATGAAACCTCGATCGCCTTTTGGTAAAACGCCAATGTGCCGCGGCTGACCTACCAGTACGTGTGTGTGTGTGTGTGTGTGTGTGTGCGTGTGTGTGTGTGTGTGTGTGTGTGTGTGTGTGTGTGTGTGTGTGTGTGCTGTGTGTTTCAGAGCTAAATGGCTGGCAAACCGACCAGCAGTGCGGTATCAGCCCATTGAGGAAGGCTGTGCGAACAGGCTCGTCACGCGGGCGGATCCACGCACGCATACACATGCATTTATCTTGAGTTATAGATATGTGCAGAGAGAAGTTGGAGAGAGAGAGGGGGAGAGAGAGAGAGAGAGAGAGAGAGAGAGAGAGGGGGGGGGGAGGGAGATGTTGCAGATAGGCTATAGTGATGGCTGTCTACCGTGCCAAGCGAACCCAGTTGAACCCCGGGCTGCAGAGTTTGGGCTTAGCAGGGTTGAATGCGGCCCATGTTACTAAATTCCCCATTCTGAAGAAACATGGGCCCTCGCCGCACGTATAATCCCCCATAGCCTCGTCAATCCATAACATGTCACACATGGCAACTCGATTCGTAACATGTAATAGCCTCGGAATACGACGCCCACCCCAATATCTCATCAGCACGCCCCTTTTCTGGAAAACGCACGCCCTCGCCTCGGTTTAAAACCAGGTAAGAGCCATCATCGTGAAATGGGTGAGGCTCCGGTTCGAGGGAAACCCTCTAAGTTACTTTAAAGAAATGAGTCAGTCTTAAACGATGGCCTGGCAGACGGTGGCTTCATTCTCGCTGTTCGAGCTTCGCCTGTTATACAGACGAGCCGCCTATCCGCCGCTATTTATCCAGCAATCATCAGCTCCTATAAACCTGCATCGATCCGCGGGTTGTGGGGCTGTTCCTATCGCACGTCCTATGGGCTATGGGAGGCGACGCGTTAGGCTTCGTTTAAACTCGGGCCGCTTGTGAATGCGGGCCTCACCCCCCACCCACCCCCACCCCCTAAAAAAACTGCATTCGCGGCTCATTTCGGAGTCAGCTCCCCCCCCTCTCTTTCTCTTCTCTCTCTTTCTGTCTGTCTCCCACCGTCTCCATCTCTTCTCACTCCCTCCATCATGGTCACATTCAGCCATCCACCTATCGGGGCAGGCATGGCCACCGCTGAATAGCAAGGACGGCAGCTTTCATTCAAAGGATGCCCTCTTTCGCGTGTGCAGCGCTGCAAATCGACGGCTCCGGTAAAATCCTATCATTAGCTTTCAATCATGTCAAGCCGAGAGAGGCTCAAATTATGACCGATGCCAGAGAGGCCAGGAGCTTGCTACCGAGATGACAGCCCACCGCTGACGCCCGATTGCGGCTAGGAGGAAGAGAGGGAGAGAGCGGAGGGGTGGTGATGGTGGTGGTGGTGGTCGTGAGGGGGGCAGGTGGTAGAAATATGGTGGCCAGAATACAATTAAAGGCAGCTTACACTTCGTAGTTCTTGCGTACGGTCCTTCATGATGTCGCCGCGCCGAGCTGGCTGCTAAAAGAGAGTCGCCCTGGGGGGGGGGGGGTTCCAACGCCGCGTCGTCGTCTTGTGCTCCGAAATTTTCCGACTAGGTTTTAATTTTTTTTCTTTTCTTTTTTTTCGGTCAGGTAGGCCTAGTGTTCAAACTGAGGGGTGGCTAATACGTCTCTACCCGGATCGATATTCTTCTTCTTCTTCTTTTTTTGTCGTCAGTTTTCGGTATTTTCTGTCCGTGTATCACCCCCCTTTCACCGCTCGTCCCCCCTCGTCCGCGGCTTCCTCTTTGGTGCGGTCGCAGTGTGGCCCCGCAGCGCGCAGCAGCTAGAGCAGTAAAAGCCAATGCGATAGAAGGAAGGAGCGTGGTACTGATGCTGCAGGAAAGAGAGAGAGAGAGAGAGAGAGAGAGAGAGAGAGAGAGAGAGAGAGAGAGAGAGAGAGAGAGAGAGAGAGAGAGAGAGAGAGAGAGAGAGAGAGAGAGAGAGAGAGAGAGAGAGAGAGAGAGAGAGAGAGAGAGAGAAAGAGAGAGAGAAAGAGAGAGAGAGGGTTGGTGGTGGTGAGGGTAGAGGGGAAAAAAGCGATGCGGAGGGGATGAGGGGCTAGTGCGCATGTGCAGACACCCTCCCCTGCTCTTTCCTCCATCTCTACCACTTTACCTGCTGCTGCCTCTCCCCTCCCCCTCCGCTCTCTCTCTCTCTCTCTCTCTCTCTCTCTCTCTCTCTCTCTCTCGCTCTCTCTCTCCCTCTCTCTCTCCGCAGCGCCCTGACAGCCTATAGGGAAGTGCAGTTTGTTTCAGGTGAATGAGGATCGAGGGAATGGGGGAGAGACGCAATGAGGGGTCGCTGAAAATGGGCTGGACGACACAGCGACGTCAAGTTGTTCGTTATTTTGTCGTTTTCTTTCTTTCTCCCTGCCTTTCTGTCATTCTCCCTTGATCAGTCTTGACAATTATTTCTAAACGAGAGACCGTATATAGCCAAACCGAGAAGTGTGTGTGTGTGTGTGTGTGCGCGCGCGCGCGTGCTATAGCGCCAGAGCCATCCGCCTCAGTTGCGGCAAGCGCCACCTCAAGGCTCGACACAAGGCTTGCATTTTGGAAAGCCTTCACACAGCATATGCCATAGGCTTCACATGAAGACTATACCGTCGACTAATTATTCAGTGCTGAGTGGTTTCATTGTCAGCCAACAATCAATGAGCATTAGCGACCTCCAAATGTGTTTACACCATACTCAGAAAGAAATATGTCCAAGTACAAAGTCGTTGATTTAACCTTGAATTGATTTTAAATAAAAATGAATGGTACAGCAAGCTGTCAGGCTACTAAATTACTAAATTATATATATATATATATATATATATATATATATATATATATATATATATATATATATATATATTGTATGGAATGTCTTGCAAAAACAAGACTGTACATCACCTGGTGTGTGGGCATCTGATACTAAAGTGGCATTTGTTTTAATTGGACAGTGAACCCCAACCTGCCAAATGTCCCAAACTTGAGACTCTACCTGTGCTGACAAAACCGTGTCTAGGCCTTGACAGATGACATTTTTTTGTTGAAGGTTTTCCAGATGATGGGTGGGTTTCACAAACTTCGGGAACCATCAAAGAAACTCCTTTAAATCCTGGTTGACCCAGTACACGACTCTCAACCAGAGGAGGATTCTTTCGGAGGCCAGAGGAAGCTTGCCTCTCCATAAATATATTCTAATAAAGAAACCAAAATTTCTTACTCCCACGGCTTTATCTTTATTGAGTTTTGCGATTTCCCTTGTTATCAAAATATTACACGTATTATCATATTTTTCTTCTTTAGCTAGCGTAGCGAGGGAAACAGCGCCCCTCGGCGTGCATTACAATGTGTAGGCGATGTCCTCTGTGCTGTCTAGTGGTCGGTGAAATGCTACGATCACTCAGTGGAGGCCAGCTTTTCCTGGTTTCCCTTAGAGGGAAAAAAGTAGGCCAGGTTTGACGTAACGTTGCATGGTCAATTCCAGAGCCCTCGAAAGAGAGTTGCGTCAATGAGGGGTCAGAACGCGAGAGGGTCACGTGGTTCATGTAGCGGTACAGTTCCAAACGAAGCTTGGCGGGTCATTTAAATGAACTGCTTAGCCGCGATTTCTGGTAACTACTAACCAATATTTTCAGATTTTTACATTTATATATAGATATAGATATATTCCAACGTGACACATATTCTGTGCGCACTGTTTGGAACTATCCGGGGCTCCCATGATCCGCCATTGCTGTTAAATAATTGGCCCATTGACGTCTACGGAGTTGACGTAACTCTCACTTTCTAGGGCTCTGGTCAATTCATCGTAAAAAAAAAAACAACAAAAAAAAACAAGGGAGGCCAAGTTTGCTTCTCACCAATCAAATCGCTGTCGTTATCATAAAAAACTGCTTGCACTGAGTCTCCAACCAGCAAGTCTACTACATTACTACACGTAGTGTGGGCGGAACCAGCTAGCAAGTTAGCAGAATGGATGGAGACTGGGACTCCCGAGTTTTTCGTAAAAAATAAGACTAGGTTAAAACCTAGTATATGGCTGGACCGCAACGTCATTTGTTAAGTGGCTGTTTTTGCGTGACTACTTTTAATAAGCCGCTGTTTTGACATCGATTCCGTGCAGAGCTGATGACATAATAGAAAACTGTTCGTGCAGCCAATGGGGGAACTCCAACTTCACCCTCTGACCAATGGTGAAACTCCATCACTTACTCACGGACTGTCAACCACGTGTAGGGCTGGCCTCCAGCCAATGGCCTCAGAAAGCTTGCTTTTGAGCTGCAATTTAAGATCAAACAGAACGGAAGGCCCACTGTATATCCAAGGCTTTATTTTTCAAAGCCATCCAGCATGCCGAATTTCGCCACAAGAGGACACTGTTATGCAACCTCAGACGAACAGGAACAACTTTTGGATCCGTGTAAACATAAAATCCCGGTGAAAATCAGTTTAAACCGATCTGCTCCTTTTAAAAAATCTGGGTATTTTTCGGTGAAAATCGGTAAAAAACGAAAACGCTGAGACTTGTGTATATCCAATTCATTGTCATATTTATAGCCACTGAGGATGCACAAGCCAGTGCATTGTTAGTGCCGGTCCCACGCCCAGAAAAATGGGGAGGATTAAGTCATGAAGGGCATCCGGCGTAAAACCTTTGCCAGATCAAATATGCGGATCATAAATCAGATTTCCATACTGGATTGGTCGAGGCCCGGGTTACCAATGACTGCCACCGGTACTGTTGGCCGTTGGGTGAAGAAGAAGGAGAGGGGGATGGCATGTCCAAAGGCAGCGGAAGAGGAGGAAGGGTAAGAGTGTGAAGGTGAGAGACGGAACTTTAAATCTTGGCACTATGACGGTAAAGGGAGAGAGCAGGCTGATATGATGGATAGAAGAAAGATAGATATGTATACTGTAGTGCAAGAGACCAGATGAAGGGGAGTAAGGCCAGGACCATCAGAAGTGGTTTCAAACTCTCCTACCATGGTGTGGATGGAAGGGGAAATGGGGTAGGGGTAATTCTGAAGGAAGATTATGTCAAGAGTATGTTGGAGGTGAACAGTGTGTCGGACAGAGTGATGAGTATGAAGCTGGAAATCGAAGATGTGATGCTAAAGTCATCAGCACATACGTCTGGCAAGTTGGGTGTGAGATGGAAGAGAAAAAAGAATTCTTGAGTGAGTTGGATGAAGTGGTGGAGAGGGTACCCAAGGAGGAGAGCGTGGTGATTCGAGTGGAATTCAATGGGCATGTTGGTGAAGGGAACAGAGGTGATGAGGAGGTGATGGGTAGATATCGTGTCAAGGAGAGGAATGTGGAAGGACAGATGGTGGTGGATTTTGTGAAAACGATGGAAATGGCTGTGCTGAATACATATTTCAAGAAGAGGGAGGAACACAGGTCGATGTATAAGAGTGGAGGAAAGTGCACACAGGTGGACTATATCTTATGCAGGAGGTGCAATCTGAAAGGGATTGGAGACTGCAAGGTGGTGACAGGGAAGAACGTAGCTATAGGCAGCATCGGATGGACTTTGGAGATCCGATAGACTTTGGAGATCAAGAAGAGGAAGAGAGTGAAGGCAGAGCCAAGGATCAAATGGTGGAAGTTGAAGAAGGAAGGCTACTGTGTCAACTTCAGGTAGGAGTTAAGACTGGAACTGGACAGTACTGAGCAGGTGCCGGATGGCTGGTCAACCACTGCAGAAATAATGAGGTAGACAGCTAGTAAGGTACTTGGTGTGTCATCTGGACAGAGGAAGGAAGACAAGTAGACTTGGTGGTTGAATGAGGAAGTACAGCAAAGTATACAGAGGAAGAGGTTGGCAAAGAACAAGTGGGATAGTCAGAGAGACGAAGAAAGTAGACAGGAATACAAGGAGATGTGGCGTAAAGCAAAGTGATGGGCGGCGAAGGCAAAGGAACATGTGTATGGCGAGTTATATTAGAGGTTGGACACTAAGGAAGGAGAAAAGGATTGATACTGATTGGCTAGACAGAGGGCCTAAGCTGGGAAGGATGTGCAGCAGGTTAGGGTGATGAAGGATAGAGATGGAAATGTGCTGACAAGCAATGAAAGTGTTTTGAGAAGGTGGAAGGAGTACTTCGATGGGCTGATGAATAAAGAAAATGAGAGAGAAGGTTGGATGATGTGGGGATAGTGAATCAGGAAGTGCGGTGGATAAGCAAGGACGAAGTGAGGGCAGCTATGAAGAGGATGAAGAGTGGAAATGCAGTTAGTCCAGATGACATACCTGTGGAGGCATGGAAGTGCAGGTTGAGAAGAGCCTGGAGAGGTGAAGTTATGCACCGGAGAGGAGAGGAATGAAAGTCAGTAGAAGCAAGACAGAATGCATATGCGTGAATGAGAGGGAGGACGGCAGAAAGGTGAGGATGCAAGGAGTAGAGGTGACAAATTTGGATGAGTTAGATACTTGGGGTCAACTTTTCAAAGAAATGGGGGAGTGCAGAAGAGAGGTGAAGAAGAGAGTGCAGATAGGGTGAAGTGGGTGGAGAAGAGTGTCAGGAGTAATTTGCGACAGAAGGGTACCAACAAGAGACAAAAGGAAGGTCTACAAGATGGCAGTCAGACCAGGTATATGTTATATGGTTTGGAGACAGTGGCACTGATGAAAAGACAGGAGGAGGAGCTGGATGTGGCAGAGTTGAAGATGCTAAGATTTTCATTGGGAGTGATGAAGAAGGACAGGATTAGGAACAATTATATTAGAGGGACCGCTCAAGTTGGACTGTTTGCAGACAAAGTAAGAGAGGTGAGATTGAGATGGTTTGGACGTGTGCGGAGGAGAGATGCTGGGTATATTGGGAGAAGGATGCTGAATATGGAGCTGCCAGGCAAGAGGAGAAGAGGAAGGCCGAAGAGGAGGTTTATGGATGTGGTGGGGAGGACATGCAGGTGGATGGTATGACAGAGGAAGATGCAGAGGACAGGAAGAAATTGAAGCAGATTATCTGCTGTGGCGACCCCTAATGGGAGCAGCCGAAAGTAGTAGTAGTAGTAGTAGTAATAGTAGTAGTAGTGATATTTATATGTAATTTGGTGTGTCTGAAAATCTTCAGGTATGTGTTTATTCTTTGGATGATGAGAAGAACCCCAGAGGCAGTGTCATGTTTTAGCCTGTATAGATCTAGTGTGTGGTTGTGCATGCATCTTTTAGAGCCAACAGCATTGTTGTTTCTTGCTGATTGAGTTATATTGTTGGACATGTGCCCTGATAGTGGTATGCAAATATTTCATCTGCTACTAATAACCAGTGCTTATGGCTGTGAGAAGTTTGCACATGTTTTTGTACAGTATTTTGGAGAGAGAAAATAACTCACACCTGATGTTGTTTTGTAGTCCCCAAAAGCCTTGTAAATGCTATGGTTCCCAAGGAATGGGATATAAGCGTCAACAAGAAGCATTACCCCAGTGCTGGCCCTCTTTTATTCTGGTTTGTGAAAAGCAAGTAACTATGATATCACCATGTGGTCATATTGAAATTAATATCTCCATACCAAGCTGACTGGCTTCCTCAGTAAATGTTTGCCATGTGCTCTGGGAGAGACTATGGTTTACATGTGAAATATGGGGACACAGAGGCCCCTGAAGGTCTTTAGTCCCCGAGGATTGCTATTAAACAGGTGCTGAAGATTTTAAAATTGAGTTTGCTTCTAATGAACTCTGAAGGTTCTCCATGAAGCTGGCTCAATGCCCGGAGGAAACACATAAGTTTGTCTCTCTTGAAGCTTCGCCCCCCCCATCTCACCTCAGCTCACCTCTCCTCAGCTCACCTCTCCTCTTCTCTTCTATGCTCTCTTGTCCCCTTTCTTTCTTCCTTTCACCTCCTTACCTTTACTCACCAAATGGAAAAAAGATAATGTGTCAAAATGCCACAATGTGCTGCCTGTGTTCGATCCCTACCCTTTCAGCTGGTGTATGGCTGTCAGTGGTTAATAGGTTTTATTGTCATTGTGATTTTATTGCAGTCTTTGAAATGGGTATGAATGAAATACCATCCGGCATGTCCTGCTGAAGTTAGCATGGTGCTTAAAGTCACACTAGCCAGATCCTGATTTAGGTCCAAAACTGTTCATTCTGTACTTAAGTGATATATGTAAGGTATCAAAAAAATTTGTAATTTGTTCTATTTGCTGATGACATGAATATATTTTGTTCTGGTGAGAATTTACAGCAGCCTTTGAAGGTGACCACAATAGAAACAGAAAAATGAAAATGGTGGTTTGACAAAAACACATTTTCTTTAAATCTGGACAAAACAAAGTTTATGTTGTTTGGAAATTATAAAATATACACCAAAGTAAAAGTAGTGATTGACAATGTCCAACGAGAAAGAATATATGAAAATAAATGTCTAGGTGTTATACTAGACCACAAAATCTGCTGGAAACCTCACATAACATATGTGCAAGCAAAGCTGGCAAGGAGCATCGCAGTCATGAGAAAAGCGTGACACATTCTGGATCATTAATCATTGTACAATCTGTATTGTTCTTTTATTTCAAATTGTAAATTGTATTTTACCATATCTGATCTACTGTGTGGAGGTATGGGGTAACACCTACAAAACCAACCTACAACCATTATGCATACTACAAAAAAGAGCCATAATCAGGAATCACGAACCAGGAACAGTTTATTTATATAATTTCCCCCAGCCCACAGCAGTGCAGCACAAAGACAAAAGCACATATCTAAAAACTACAAGAACACATATCTCAAACGTAACGCTTCTGCGTCCTGTGAGACCGCCCTCGGTGTTTCCTCCTCGGGCGCAGCTCCAGGCAGGGCCGTGGTCCCTGGGCCCACCGGACGCAGCAGACCAGGCTCCCCCAGCTGATGCAACACCAGCTCTCCCAGCCAGACGACAGTAAGAATAAGGATGGCTAATAATGCAGGATATCGTGGACACACCAAAAAGCAATTTTTAAAGTCAAGTGCCTTGAAGTTCAGGGATTTAGTAGAATTTAACACAGTACAAATAATGTTCAAAGCAAGAAATCTACTACTGAGTAATATACAAAAAATATTCTCAGATAGAGAAGGGGAGTATAGTAATTTGAGAGGGACATTAAACTTCAAGAGATTATGTGTTGGCACAACTTTGAAGTGCATTGGGATTTCAACCTGTGGGGTAAAACTGTGGGACAGTCTGAGCATGGAGCTCAAACAAAGCACAAACATTACACAGTTCAAGAAGAAGTACAATGGACTGATTATCAAGAGATATAGGGATGATGGAGAGTTGCGTTAACTGTCTAAGTGTATTTATCGTAAAACATTTCTTATTACTTTTTTCTTTCTATGACAATGAGTGGATATTTGGGGTGTACATAGCACTGAGATCTGTTTATTCTTGGCAGATGATATTAGGATGTGTTTTTCTTTTTTTCTCTCTCTCGTGTTTTGATGAGGTTTTTTCTTCTCCCATTGTTCACAGTAGTTGAGTTTGTATTGTGCAGCACAACTTGCGTTGAACGTGAACTATACAGTACGGTGGGAGTTGAGTTTGTAATATATAGTAGCTGAATTAATTTAAGAGTAGGTGAGGAGGGGTAGGAAAAAAATAAGTGTATACTTCCTCCTACTCCTTTTCCAACATGTAACAAATAATCTGATGCATATGGAGATGTGTTCGCTGAGTTTGTTGTGTGGATTTGTTGATCACGTCAGATTATTGGCATTGGCTTATCTCTATGTTATATCCTGCTTATTTACAAGTTCGAAATACATCATTCATTCATCCATTCATCCATCCATTCATTCATCCTGCTTAGTCATGTTGTTGGTGGAGAAAAGTCCACGGGATTGTGAATGGAGTTATAAAAACGTTTAAGTGTTATATAGTTATTCTGAAAGTGAAGTCACCGTTTATCATTCAGTGTGTCCTTAAATGTGAGGATGCGGTACAAATAAGTCATTACTGTGTGCCCAGGCTATGTCCTTTGACTCTACAGCCCCCTCATGCTGCTCAAACACATGACAAGAAACCCATAGTTCCTCTCAACAACCCCCATTTCTGACGCACGGCGGCAGAAAAAGTAACAGGAAGCTTGAAGCTTTTATGTGTTTCGAATGAGCTCTCCCTTTCAAGATCAACAGTAGGACAGTACTTTCACCAAAAAATGTTTTAGATTAGATTGCATAACGTTACATTACATGACATTACATGACATTACATTACATCAATTGAAACTTCATGGCTCCCTGTAGGGAAGCTGGATCATTGCATTAGTAGATATCAACAGGGCACTGTCAACATCAAATGGGATCGTATTAGATACAATGCGGGTTATATTACGGAATACAATTGTAAAGTTATTATTCTTCTGATGATATTTACATTCTGTCAAACCGACAGTAAAACCCCCCCATTTCTCCTAGTATGAACTATCCCTATTTCTCATCTCAAATTATAAAATATAAGTATCGGGGCGTCCGGGTAGGGTGGCGGTCTATTCCGTTGGCTACCAACACGGGAATCGCCTGTTCGAATCCCCGTGTTACCTTCGGCTTGGTCGGGCGTCTCTACAGACACAATTGGCCGTGTCTGCGGGTGGGAAGCCGGATGTGGGTATGTGTCCTGGTCTCTGCACTAGCGCCTCCTCTCGCCGGTCGGGGCCCCTGTTCGGGGAGGGGGAGGGAACCGGGAACCGAGGGGAATAGCGTGATCCTTCCACGCGCTACGTCCCCCTGGTGAAACACCTCACTGTCAGGTGAAAAGAAGCAGCTGGTGACTCCACATGTATCGGAGGAGGCATGTGGTAGTCTGCAGCCCTCCCCGGATCGGCAGAGGGGGTGAAGCAGCCACTGGGACGGGGTAATTGGCCGGATACAATTGGGGAGAAAAAGGAGGAGGGTGTGTGTGTGTGTGTGTGTGTGTGTGTGTGTGTGTGTGTGTGTGTATATCATGAGAACCCTTTTTTTCCATTTTTGTTTTCTGAAGGAGTAGGTGGTCTGCCACCTATTTCGTTGCTCTGGTTGGATCTGACAACTCAAGTCTATTTCCCTTGCTGCATGAATTGATCGGAGATGAATTGCACTTCCTTTATGCAGCCATTATTGATAACTACTACTTTAACTACCCTTTGATGGTGGTTTGGGAGATCATGTCTTCAGAGTTACTACATCTAAGTTGGACCACCCCCAACTAACTCCTATTACAGATCAATCCAGTACATACTAATACGTCGGGTTGTTAACGGGGGGGGGGGGGGGGTCACAGGTCTGTTTAAACCGACATTTCCCCTTCGAGTACCATAGATGCTACTGTATCTTAGTGCAAATACATCCCTCCTTCCAGCGAGGTGCCCTTCACAGGCCTGATTTGAATTCCCACCCCCTCTCCTCTGAGTCCCCAGATGCACCTGTGAAGGGCTGCATTTTAATGCGACGGAGGAATCAACATGTAAATCAGTCTATGGACACCGGTCAATATCCCAACCCCCCCCCCCCCCAGGTGATCACTGTCTCCGTCGGACGTCAGCCTGTCGCATAGAATTAGAATAAATAGAGCCGCTGCCTGCCTGTGGTTTCATGTTAAGATCGAGGCCTGTGAGGGCGATACAATCAATGTCACACCTGATGTGGTGTTCATTGGGGAATTCAATTCTAGTTTTAGGATGCTGCCAGGATGCATTTCTCTGAATGGTGTCATTACAAGTATCATCGGTGTCACGCTTTATGTTACGAGTTATGTCGATTTCAAGCCCGGGTGACGAAACCTTTACAAAACTGCTTCAACAGATTTTCAGAAATCACCCCAGCAGGAAGGGCTTTAACTTCAACACTGCTCTTGGGAAAGGACTCATAGCATGTGTGTGCTGATGGACAGGGTGGAGAGTTCACACCAGCACTTGATGTTTTTTCCAGAACAGAGTAACTGTTTCGACATGGGTGTCTTTCCCCAGACCTTCTCATACACATTTCAGAGATATTAGATAGTGAAGAATGTGATCAATTTCAACAAATACTTCTTTTTTTTTTGTTCAGACAAAATGGGTATTTTCTTTTAATTTGGAGTGGAACTTGAGTTTTCCTGCTCGCTCAGAAAGGATCGCCTAACTTTTCCCAGTTGTGTGTCAGGGCCAGCGTCCCTTCGCTAGGGATGGGGCGAGATGACTATTTCATGTCGCGATTATCCTGGCCAAAATAATCGCGATTCACAATATTATCCCGATAATCATCAAAATATGCTCAGAAACTCTTTAAAATGGCACTAAACATACTGGAATCACTTGACCTTACCCAATTAGGCAATATTTTCCCCAGTTGCCCTGCCCACACCGAGCTTAAAAGCCACATCGGTACATCATGTTCCATTATTTCTGATTAATATCCTCATTTCCACACAATGTCAGGCATCAAGCAAAGCAGCATTACTCAATTTCCCCTCCGGGATCAATAAAGTATTCCGATACCGATTCCGATGCCGATTCTGATTCTGATTCATTAATTGACTTTTGAACTAGACAGCTGCGATGCCATCAACATATATCACCAAATAGTGCTACACAATTAGGAAGAAATGCAACAAAAAAAAATAGACGTTAAATAATAAAAGTTCACATGAGGAAAAACGCTCTGTTGGTATAAAAAGCAATGGGATGTAACAGAAAAGGAGCAACAGCGTCCAACCATGTCCACAGAGGCTACAATAAACTGCTGGAAGGCATCAGTGTGAACGATATCTCTAAATTATAAAGGGCCCCGTCCATAAAGGTGCCAAGGCAGGACTAACGCACCTTCTATCCTTAGGAAAGAAAGAAAGAATGAATGATTTCCATTCTGTGGCGTTTGTCAGGCTGCAAGAGCAGCTGGTTTCGGAGCGACACCCTCGGCCGCTGCAGAAAAACGAGGCTGGTGAAATGACTCACCGTGGAAAGGCCTGACTGTGCAGAGACATTTGGAGACCCGAGACCGAGAGGGACAGATGAATGATGATGAACTAAGTGCAGAGAGGTGAAGGTAGATATCTGGAGGGAAGGGGGGGGGGGTAAAGGCAGACAGCCACTCAGTCTACCGTGCCAAGAAATACCCGGGGGAGGAAAACAGCTTGACCTGAAATACTGTCGTGAAAAAGGAGATTGACAGATTTGCACCCCCCCCCCCCCACAGCGAAACCGACTGAATGGATGGTTTCTCCATTTCCACTCATCCTTCCTCTCACGTTCTCCTCTTCTCTCTCTGCCGCTGCCCCTCTTTCTCTCTGTCAAGTCTCTCTCTCTCTCTCTCTCTCTCTCTCTCTCTCTCTCTCTCTCTCTCTCTCTCTCTCTCTCTCTCTCTCTCTCTCTCTCTCTCGCTTTCTTTCTTTACCTCTCCTTTTATCTCGGCCGTTGCCCCTTTCTCGCTCCCTCTGTTTCCTTCCCCAAGACCAACTCATCTCCACTGTCGGCCCCCCTCCCCCCTCTCGATAAAGTTCTTTAACCGGTGTTGAGTAACGTCAGCACAGTCACTCTTTCTTGCATCTTCCTCTACTGATAGGTAGAGGAAGATGCACGCATGCACACATGCACACACACACACACACACACACGGACACACACACACACACACGCACGCACGCACGCGCACGCGCGCACACACACACACACACACACACACACACATTCAAACTCACCATGAGTGTCTGGCGTCTGGTGTCCATCAGTCACAACACAGTGCTGGGTCACGCTGGAGGGGAGGAGACTGGCTCAAGGCCTACTGCGATACTTATACACCCCAGCAGACATTGCTACACTAACAAACACACACTTATGCACATACACACACGCAGACAGACACACACACACACTCGCGCAAATGCACACACAAGAACTCTCTCTCTCTCTCTCTCTCCCTCACTGTCAGGGATGAAGTCCAGAATCAGTTTGTTTCATTACAGTGAGCAGACTGCTGACTACACAGAGCTGAATGTGTCTCGACAGTCAACACTAAAAAGGAAAGCTGCCTCCTAGTACACACACACACACACACACACACAGCAGTGCACTGTGGGTATGTCGATGTTGTGTATGTGTGTGTGTGTGTGTGTGTGTGCGTGCGTTTGTGTTACTGTGATGTATTGTATCTTTTTACTATCCTCTATGATCCCCCTTTCTGCCAAGCTTCCTTGGCCACAGACACCTCTCCTTATCTCTATTCTTGCTCTCCTTTTCCTCTGCTTCCTCTCTCACCTTATTCCATTGCCATCCATCCATCTCTAACCCCAAACCCCGACGCGTCTCTCTCTCGACCTTTCAGTAATCCTCTCTTACCATCTCTCCATCTGTCTCTGTCTCCCACCCTGCTCATCCGTCATTCCTTTTTTATTCTTGCTCTCTGTATTTGCCTCTATCTATCTGTCATCTATCATCTATCTATCACCTATCTAGCGATCATCTGGCTCACTCACTCTCTATTACCCCCTAGAGGAGGCGATGTCACACAACATGCTTAACGTGTTGTAATGGAGTCACCTTGGGCTCAGGGTTGAAGGGCGGGGTGATTGCGGCGCGCGCGCGCGCGCGCGTGTGTGTGTGTGTGTGTAATACTAAATGTCTGCAAGTGTGCGTGTCTCAGTGATCACACATGTTTCTATTGAGTTTTTCTGTGTGTGTATGTTTGAGTGTGTTGTCTCATATAGGTCAATGATGTGATGCACATTAATAATGCACGTGCGCATCACTGATAACACACACACACGCACGCACACACACTCTCTCCCACTATCATGTCTCTGCTCTGCCTCCCCTCTCTGCCTCCCCTCTCTCTCTCTCTTGTCATACACACTGTTGTAGGTATCAGAGATGACTGTGATGCCCCTGTCTGTCCTCTCTGTGACGTTATGAGATTAACTGATGCCAGAGTGATAGAGTTCCAGACATATACTCTCTCTCTCTCTCGCTCTCTCTCGCTCTCTCTCGCACTCTCGCTCTCTCTGTCTCTCACTCACGCACGCACGCACGCACGCACGCACGCACACACACACATGTGCATGAGTAGAGGGACGCAGGCAAATAGTTGCATAAGCCAGACAGTAACACAGATACCCCCCCCCAGATTACCCCCCCCCACACACACACACACACACACACTACAGGCTTCAGACCATTGAAAGGACACTGCTTTTAATTTACTGACTCTCTGGGCAGTAAAACCTGTCCATCACATCATGACAGATGTGTCCAGGAATCTTTCGATGCAGCTCCACATTTGATGGAAAAGAAAAGTCAGCTCTGCCATTAATTTAAGTGGGGGGCACTTCAATTCACGGCACAATGGAGTATTGCCCAAATGAAAAGCAGGGGTGAGACGGCTATGGAAGATGCCAAATTAGTCTACTCCAGCTATGCTATATGCAACTAAGTTGGCAAGTGGATAGGTAATTAAAAGATGCGTTTTCTCATCATACATTTTCTGTACTGAGTGCCAAAGGAACGAACGAACAACCCAAACTAGGTAAAACAATTTGCATGTATAACAGGATTCTATTAGACAGTATTCAAATATTTCACATATTTGTAAGAATCTATTGACTTGAATATACACAGGGAGAATCTGGAGGGATTTACAAAGACTGAAACAGCAGAATCAGTTTCGGTTAATTTATGATCAACATTAAGGCCCCCTGCAGACTGTACAAATGTGGCCGTCTTGAGCAAATGTCAGTTTGCATGATGGGCAAAGAAGGTAAAATGTTGATACGTGCCCCTTGTCAGGCTGTGTGAGCTGAAGTGTGACTACCGTCACATTGTGCATTTGGACGACAAGCAAGGCTACAGTCGACATCGGCCAACAGCAAGTCGGCTGTGTCACGAGGCCAACAAATGACGTTCAGAACGGTCCCATGGAATAAACACGCAGCTGCATTCAGCCTTGCAAAACCTAAAAAAAAAAAAAAGAGAGAGGGAGAAGGATTTGACCTGTTTGCCATTCAGTTTTGTGCACAACTGGCATGCTAGGATGTCATAATTGTGTACCATGCTCCCATGGGTCACTCACAGAGATTGTGTCGTAGCTATAGTTTTTATCCTCGTCTCCCCACCACAGTAAAGGATCATGCCCCATATGTCTTTCTTTCTTTCTTTTCTTTTTTGTATATTTTCTCCCCTTCTCTCCCCAATTACATCCAGCCAGTTACCCCACTCTTCCAAGCCGTCCCGGTCGCTGCTCCACCCCCTCTGCCGATCCGGGGAGGGCTGCAGACTACCACATGCCTCCTCCGATACATGTGGAGTCACCAGCCGCTTCTTTTCACCTGACAGGAGTTTCACCAGGGGGACATAGCACGTTTGAGGATCACGTTATTCCTCCCAGTCCCCCCACGATCAGACGCCGCCGCCCCCGACCAACCAGAGGAGGCAAGTGCAGCAACCAGGACACATACCTACATCCGGCTTCCCACCCGCAGACACGGCCAACTGTGTCTGTAGGGACGCCCGACCAAGCCCGACGTAACACAGGGATTCGAATTGGCAATCCCTGTGTTGCTAGGCAACGGGATAGACTGCCACGCCACCCGGGCCCCCATACCCCGTTTTGACACTGCTAACAATTGGTCCAAGCCTTTGACTCTGTTCATCAGCACTCCGTCACACTGAACCACCCAAGACATCCGACCATCATTCACAAGGAACCATTTTGTCCATTTTGTCCTTCTGGCCTCCAGCATGGCTCAGCAGGTTGAGTGGGTCGTCTAGTAATCAGAAGGTCACTGGTTCAATCTCCAGCTCCTGCGGAAAGTGTGTTGAAGTGTCCCTGAGCAAGACACTAAACCCCTAACTGCTCCTGATGAGCAGGCTGGTGCCTTGCATGTCAGCCTCCACCATCAGTATATGAATTTGTGTGTGAATGGGTGGATGTGAGGCGTACACTGTAAAGTACTCGAGTGGTCAGTGGACTAGAAAAGCGCTATATAAATGCGGTCCATTTACCATTTGCTTCTCTTCACTCCTCATCTTTCTGTCTTTCTACCTCACCAAAATGATTAGAATATGCTGATCTGCTGTACATGTAGTCAAGGTCAGACCCTCGCCACACCACCACCTCAGGACCCTGACATAAGCACAACCTACGCTTCCCCTCAACCTTTCAGCTATAAAACCCCTTCCCCACCCTCATTTATCAGCATGCAGTCCTGCTGCAGCAGACCTCGGCTCTCCCCCCGAATGGCATCCAGATACAGCCGGGAGGAGAATCAGACGCCGGGAGAATTGTTAATCTGTGGTGCACTTTCTTTGTAGCAAATTGTGAGGCGAATTCAACACCGGCAATCCTCTACGTCATGGAGGCCCCGCCGTCATACTGTCACAGACATGTACTCTGCTTCCGGTACCAGGCAGCTTGGATAAACCTGCTATTTCTCAATGGAGGATGTCAAAAAATATAGGATACTATTTAGAGTAAATACAGGGTTTATATTTAGTTAGTACCAAGTATATCATCCATGCTGTTCCTGTGTATTGTACACTACACTGCAGTGGATTTAAAACCTCTGGTTTTTTAAACCAACCGCTCAAGTCTATATCCCCTCTTTGACTATTTTTTTTATTATCAGTGTAATGTGTTACTTAGACTCACTGTACCGAACTCAAGATTACTGCCATATGCAAACACTGTATTAGTATTTGTGAGTTAGCTCTTTTTATGTTCTTTATACAGAAAAAATATCACTTTCCCAATTCATTGCTTGCAAAGCTATACAGTTTGATATACTATTATTAATAATATTGATATTGATATTTCAATGTTCTTGAGTATGTTGATAATCTTACATGAATATTTTTGGATTCTCAGAGTTTTTCTGCACTGAGTGATCGTGTTCATGTCCTTGTGCCTTCAGGGAGAGCATACCAACCCAGGCAAAGTCATTGTCACTGACCAGATCACAATATTCAGGAATACATTTTCATTTCAAGTTTGATCCCTTACAATATGGATCATTACTGACGTTAGCGTTAGCTTAGGCCTGGGTTTTTGCATTGGTAAAAAAAAAAAATCCAACTTTGAGCGAATTCAAATGAAACCTAGCAGCGATGACCTTGTGAACAAAATAATCTCATCTTCACTACCATACGACATTTTTGAGCCCGGAATATCCATTATCTGGCAACCCTTCCAATGAATTACAAGTTTTAGCAAACTGTAGTGTGTTCGTAGCCATAGTAGGTCGAAGGCCAGCTTGCATCAAATCAAGTAAATTTTATTTGTATAGCCCAATATCACAAATTAAAAATTTGCCTCAGTGGGCTTTACAGCAACACAACATCTTGTCTTTAGACCCTTGCATCAGATAAGGGACAGCTCCCTAAAAAAGAAAAAAAAAACCTTTAACAGGGAGAAACAAATAGGAAGAAACCTCAGGGAGAGCAACAGAGGAGGAGTCTCTCCCAAGACAGACAACATGCAGTGGATGTTGTGTTTACACAATTTACAGAATACAACATTGAAAGAGGATAACAGAATTATAATGGAATTATAAAACATATGAAGAATATGATGAGGAGGATGCCAACACTGTCAAGACACCACCGGTACAGTCCAGGACCTGAGCCACATGACCACGATCACCATGTAAAAGAAAAAAAATAGTCACGCGTCTTAGTGAGAGAAAGATATTACATTAAAACAGGATAACAAAGTTATATGGATTCATAAGATATATAAAAAGAAAACGTGATGAGGGGGATGCCAAGCCGTGCTCAGGTTGTGATCACTATCACAATAGAGACCTGGGAGGAGGACAGACTGCACGTGCACACAAGGGCGACTCACATCACACCATTCACACACAGAAAAAGATACAGGAGAAGACATCATTCAGAGACAGAAAAAACCTGTGAGAGAAGATAAGGTATACCGTGCTCCGTGTAAAAAGGTCAACTTTTTTCTTTCTTTTTTTTGTGAAACAGGACACACCCCTTTTAGCGAAGGTGACTACAATCTTGTATTGAAGCACGCATAAAATAAATCTAACAGCTACAACCTGGTGCAGCAGAACAGTAACAAATTCTTTCATTTTAGTTGAAAGAAGATTTTATTAAGAGGCAATGCATTAGCAACGCAATCCTAGCCTAAGGCTTCACACGGGAGCACTTAGTACTGAAAACATAATGTGAAGAAACTTACATCCTCATTTAAAGGAACGATACACAGTGCACATTTATCTCCTTTAAAACACGGGACCGCTAATCTCTCCAGGCCTGCAGAGGTCATGGCCATTTGAACTTGCACAAGCCCAGCTAATGGTTCATTAATGTGACTTAGTGAGAAGCTCTTAGCGTCTCTTTAATTGATGGCTCTATTTAGAGACACAGAGACAGACACTGGAGACATAGTCACTGGTACAGAACATCGCCACTAATATGCAAAGGATGATGAATGGGTGGATGGAAGGAAGGAAAGCAGGAGAAGAGAGGAAAGGACAAAAGTAAAGGAGAGTGGGAAAGTGGAGAAAATGGACTGAAACTAAAGGAAAGCAGAAGAAAGAAAGAAAAAAGGACAGGAGAGAATGTGTTAGACAGGGGATGATAGGAGAATAGAGGACAGGGGGTAGTGTTTTTAAAGATTGTTGTGGTGACTTCCGGGTAATGGCGTCGCTGTGATCAGCCGTGTTATCTTCTTCGTCTCTCCCCGCCTGACATTTCGGTTAACTACCGCACCTCTCCTAGTTTTTAGAAAATTATCCGAAACGCTCTCTATTAACACGCGAAAATGCCAAAAAAGAAAAGAAAACAACAACCCAAAAACAAAGTAAAACGGACCAAGCCCGTGAAACAACAGTGGATTCTTCAAACCCAAGCGACGCTAGCATCGGGCCTGTAGCTAACGTTAGCGCTATGCTACCGGAGATCTCGTCGGAGGCTCTGCTTAAACGCATCGCCCATGTTGTCGCAGAAGAGGGCCAGCGGCCTCAAAAGATGCTCAGTGAGGTTTTCACCAAATCTGAGACGAGAGTGGAGGCAAAAATCTATGCCATCTTTGAGCATCACAATGTAGTGTCAGACACAAACGGTCGTTATATCATTGTCTCAGGGAAATTATACAATACAATGGTAGTGTTGGCCAATGTGTATGCCCCCAACACAGACGATGTGGAGTTTTTTGAAATTTTTTTTTCTTCTTTACCGGATCTGAGTTCATACTCTCTCATACTCGGTGGGGATTTCAACTGCCGGTTGAATCCTGTGCTGGATCAGTCTTCCACCAACCCTGGTATAATGCGTAAGTCTGCTTCAATTATTCGATCCTTTTTATCTAACTACGGTGTCTCTGATGTGTGGCGCTTTCTCCATCCAAACAGGAGAGAGTACTCCTTCTTCTCACATGTTCACCACACCTTCTCTAGGATTGATTATTTTCTTATTGATAACCAATTGATCCCATTGGCCCGTTCCTGTGATTATCAGAGCATTGTCAAATCAGACCACACCCCTGTTGTACTATCTGTGACTCTTCCTGGTCTTCCTGAAATAAAAAGACACTGGCGATTTAATTCGACCCTACTGTCAAATAATGATTTCATGAAATTTATGGAGGAGCAGATAACTTTCTTTTTTCATACAAATACCTTACCTGAAAACTCCAGCCTGTTTGTTTGGGATGCTCTGAAAGCTTACCTAAGGGGGCAGATAATTCTCTGTGAATATGAAAAAGAGAGCCCACAAAGAACGATTAGAACTAGCCGATCAAATTAAAAATAGACCAGCAATATGCTCAAGTTAAAAACCCAGAACTTTATAAAAAGCGAGTGGAACTCCAAACTAAGTTTGACCTCCTTTCAGCACATCCAATTGAACGTCAACTTTTGAAGAGAAAGAGTTTATTTTATATCCACGGTGACAAATTTGGTAAGCTATTAGCCAATCAGCTGAGTGGACTTAAAACAAAACAGCTCGTTACAAAAATTGAAATGGCTGATGGCAACATCACCTCGGATTACTCCAAGTTAAATGACACATTCAGGAATTACTATCCCCGACTTTACACCTCTGAATTCCAAATGGTGGAAATTTTTTTAAATCGTTTAAACATCCCTATACTTTCTCCCGGCAACAAATCAAGACTAGAGGAGCCTATATCACAAGAGGAAATCGCTGCAACTATCTCTTCTTTGCAGTCAGGAAAATCCCCGGGACCTGATGAGTTCCCCGTGGAATTTTTTAAATCATTCTCTTCATTGCTTTCACCTCAGTTAAGCTCAGTGCTATCTGATTTGTTTAAGCAAGGTAAACTTCCAACATCATTCTGTGAAGCATGTATTACCCTAATTCCAAAGAAGGGCAAAGACCCAACAGAGTGCTCCTCCTATAGGCCAATCTCCTTATTAAATGTTGATGCCAAAATTTTAGCGAAAGTTTATACCCGTAGATTGGAGAACATCCTACCATCAATAATATCCGATGATCAAACCGGCTTTGTGAAAAACCGCCACGCTTATTTTAATACACGCCGTCTATTTGATATTTTGTATTCCCCCTCAGAAGTGATTCCTGAATGTGTCCTTTCTTTAGATTCGGAAAAAGCGTTTGACCGTTTGGAGTGGATGTATCTATTTGCAATCTTAGAAAAATTTGGCTTTGGACCCGGTGTTATGCTCGCGCACCAGAACCTGACCCGTGTGGCGAAACCCAAGACAGACAGACACGAGATAACTTCCAAAGCTGCAAAGGGAGGTTTTATTGTGGGAGGGAAATGTATGGTGAAAAAAGGCGTTCTGTTAGTGGGATGTGTGAGTAAACTATGTGTGGTGTCCCGTGGTTTGCGTGTATAACTATGTGTGAGTGTTTTTAGCCAATGTGTGGTGCGATATGTAAATGACCAGGAGGTGTTGAAAAAATGTGCGTGCACCTGGCGAGAAAGTCCAGTCCGTGATCCAAGGGGGGTTGTCCGAGAAAGTCCAGGTCCGAGATCCGGGAAGTCGAGTCCGAAAGGAGGGGTCCAGATAGAGGGACAAGGGGGGAGATCGCAGGAGAGGTCCGGGGAGAAACGTGAAGGTCGCTGGGGACGAGGGAGACGCGGGGAGCCGTGGAAATCGCGGAGGGAGAGTCTTGGGAGGAAACAGAGACACGAAGATAAGACACTGGGGAATAAACAGAATGCAAGGAACGCTGGAGGGCTTGTCAGAACTTTACCGCAGGGTTCAGTACGTCGAAGCACTGAGAGACGTTCTGGGGGGCTTCTTGTAGAAGGCTGCCTGATTGCCACAGGTGTGCCTGATGGATGATGGCAAACACCTGGTGCAGTGCAGCGCTCGTCTCAGAGCGCGAGCCGAGCGCTCGTATGTTTCCGGCACGTCCGAGCTGGGGGAGTGGCTTGAACGTGCCGGGGAGGCAGCTCGGGGCGGTGTAACCACAACAGGACCCCCCCTCCTACGGGAGACACCGGGCGACCGTCCGATGGCGTTGGGGTGGGCCCGATAGAACTCCTCCAGGAGTGCGGGGTCGGCCAGGTAGGACCGGGGAACCCAGCTGCGGTCCTCGGGCCCATAGCCAACCCAATCCACCAGGTATTGGTACCCACGCCCCCGGCGGCGTACGGCGAGCAGCTGGTCGACATCCCAGACCATGTCACCACCGTCGAGGACCCTGGGGGGTGGAGGAGCTTGGACAGGGGGAGACAGGGGGCTGGTGGCTACCGGTTTGAGGCGCGAGACATGGAAGACGGGATGGATCTTGAGTGAGGTAGGGAGATGGAGACGCACCGCCGAAGGGTTGACGATGCGGTCGATGGTGTAGGGACCGACGTAGCGGGGAGCCAGGGCGGTCTTCCAAACGCGCCGGCATCGGCGGAGATGGGCCCTCGTGGACGGGACCGCTACCTCCAACTCCTGATGGGGGAACAGAGGGGGTTGATAGCCCAGGGAACACTCGAAGGGGGACAAACCGGTAGCCGAACTCTCCATGGAGTTGAGCGAGTACTCCACCCAGGGCAGGTACTTGCTCCAGGAGGCGGAGTTGCTGGTGGTAACGCAACGCAAAGCCGCCTCCAGGGCTTGATTGGCCCGCTCTGCCTGCCCATTGGTCTGGGGGTGATACCCGGAGGAGTGGCTGACCGTGGCCCCAATCCCCTTACAGAAGGCCTGCCATACCTTCGAAGTGAACTGGGGACCACGGTCAGAGACAATGTCCAGGGGAATTCCATGAGGTCGGACGACGTGGGAGACGAGAAGGTCCGCCGTCTCGGCTGCAGAGGGGAGTTTGGTGAGGACAACAAAATGGACGGCCTTGGAAAACCGGTCGACAATGGTCAGGATGGTGTCATTGCCTTGGGACACGGGGAGGCCAGTTACAAAGTCCAAGGCAATGTGGGACCAAGGTCGGCCGGGGACAGGAAGGGGGCGCAGGAGACCTGCTGGAGGGCGATGGAGAGCCTTGCTGCGGGCGCAGGTGGTGCAGGCTGTCACGAACTCTCTGGTGTCTGCCTCCATGGTGGGCCACCAGAAACCCCTGCGGATGAAGGCCGTTCGGTAGACACCGGGGTGGCAGGCAAGATGGCTGGAGTGGCCCCACTCCAGCACCTGGGGCCGGACAGAGGGAGGCACAAATAGCCGGTTCCGGGGTCCATTGCCTGGGTCGGGATGGGCGCGCTGGGCCCTTCTCACCACTGATTCGATGGCCCAGGTGACGGCGCCCACCACCCGGGCCGGGGGAAGGATGGTGTCTGGGGCGTCAGGGGACCCCTCGGGAAACAGACGGGAGAGGGCGTCTGCCCTGACGTTCTTGGTGCCCGGGCGGTAGGTGAGGGTGAAGTCGAACCGGCTGAAGAAGAGAGCCCAGCGCGCTTGCCTGGGGTTGAGCCTCTTAGCCGTCCGTCCGTAGGTCAGGTTTTTGTGATCGGACCATACGATGAACGGCTGCCCTGCTCCCTCCAGCCAGTGTCTCCACTCCTCTAGGGCGGCGTGGACGGCCAGCAACTCCCTGTTGCCGATGTCATAATTCTTCTCCGCAGGACTGAAACGCCGGGAGAAGAAGGCGCACGGGTGGATCTTCTGGTCCTCCTCCGACCGCTGGGAGAGGACGGCTCCGATGCCCGTGTCCGATGCGTCCACCTCCACGATGAACTGTCTGCACGGGTCCGGGTGGGCGAGCACCGGAGCCGTTGTGAACAGCCTCTTCAGGGCCGAGAAGGCGGCTTCCGCCTCCGAGGTCCAGGAGAAGGGGCGGAGGTTGGAGGTGAGTGCAGTGAGGGGGGCGGCCACACGGCTGAACCCCCTGATGAAGCGCCGGTAGAAGTTTGCAAACCCCAGGAAGTGCTGGAGTTGCGTCCTGTTGGTGGGCCGTGCCCACTCCTCCACCGCTCGGGTCTTCCTGGGGTCAGTGCGGACGAGCCCCTTCTCCGCGATGTGGCCAAGGAACTCCACGGAGGCGGAGTGGAACACGCACTTCTCGGCTTTCACGAAGAGCCTGTTCTCCAGCAGCCGTTGGAGGACATGCAGGCGGACATGCTGGTGGTGTTCCTCCTCAGTCCTGGAGAACACGAGTATGTCATCCAGGTACACCACCGCGAACGTGTTCAGCATGTCCCGGAGCACGTCGTTGACCAATGCCTGGAAGACGGCCGGGGCGTTGGTGAGGCCGAAGGGCATAACGAGGTACTCGAAATGCCCTAGGTGGGTGTTGAAGGCCGTCTTCCATTCATCCCCTTCCCGGATGCGCACCAGGTGGTACGCGCTGTGCAGGTCCAGCTTCGTGAACACCGTGGCGTGAGTGAGTGGCTCGAACGTGGAACTCATAAGGGGGAGTGGGTATTTATTTTTCACTGTGATATTATTTAACATTCGATAATCTATGCAAGGCCTCAGGCTGCCCTCCTTCTTTGCCACAAAAAAGAAGCCCGCCACCACCGGGGAAGACGAGGGCCTTATGATTCCTGAGGCCAGGGACTCTGTGATATAATTGCGCATAGCCTCCTTCTCTGGGACGGTGAGGTTATACAACCGACCGGTGGGAAGGTCGGCCCCGGGAAAGAGATCTATGGCACAATCATAGGGACGGTGAGGGGGGAGGGAAAGTGCACTTTCTTTACTAAATACAGGGGCTAAATCGTGATAAATGGAAGGAACACCAGTGAGATCCGTGGGAGGAGGCACGGGTCTGAGGCCGCTGGACGGGGAGTGGGCGGAGCGAAGGCAGTTAGCATGACACGCAACGCTCCAACCCAAAATCCGCCCAGTAGACCAAGAGATGTAGGGATCGTGCCGTTCCAACCACGGTCTTCCTAACACCAGGGGCGCTGTGGGGGCGTGCAAAACCAAGAAACGGATAGCTTCCACGTGATTACCCGAAAGAGTGAGGGTGAGGGAAGCAGTGCTGTGTGTGATTTTACCTAGTGAACGTCCATCTAGGGCTTGGGCTGGGAGGGGTGTGTCTAGCGGGACGAGTGGAATGCCGGCCTGCCGGGCCAGCGAGGTGTCCATCAAACACTCGTCCGCCCCCGAATCCAGGAGTGCACCAACAGACAGTGAGCGGTTACCCCAGGTGAGAGTGACCGGAAAGAGGTGGTTGTGCTCCTTCTTGGGCTGGGGCTGAGGAAGGGTCGTCAGACTCACTAGGACACCCCTCACTAGTGAGCCGGGTCTTTTTGGGCGAGTCGGGCAGGCCTTGATATAGTGGCCCGACCTCCCGCAGTAGAGGCAGAGGTGGCCATGCATCCTCTGCTCCCTAACTTCCAGCGGGAGCCGTGACCGACCCAACTGCATGGCTCCTCCTCCGGCCTGGATCCAGAAGCCACCCAGGGTTGCGAGGTGGAGTGTGAGGGTGGAGAGAGCCCACGGGACGCTGACCCAGGGAAGGCACCGGTAGGACGGACGGGGGTTGGTCTATGGGAGGGGCCAGCGCGCGGGGCGCGTTCCTGGCGCCGCTCCCGCAGCCGTTCGTCCATCTGGAGGGCGAGGGTGACGAGCTCGTTGAAGGAGGCAGGGCGGTCCCGAACGATAAGATCTTTGATGGGCTCGCTCAGCCCCCTCCTGTACGCGCTCTTGAGCGCAGAGTCATCCCACCCACTGTCTGCCACGAGTATCCTCACCTCCAAGGAATAATCTGCCACCGACCTGGCTCCCTGCTGGATGGAATGGAGGCGGCTGGCAGCGTCCTGCCCGTCAGCTGGGTGGTCGAACACCAGATTGAACTCGCGGAGGAAGGCACCATAGTCCGAGGCGAGCCGCTCGGTATGGCCAACCGCCGCTATGGCCCAGCTGAGGGCTTTGCCGGTGAGGAGGGAAATAAGGGCTACCTTGGTCTCTCCTGTCCTATACCTAGCTGGCTGGTGTTTGAACAGGAGCTCACACTGACCAAGGAAACCCCTGCACAGCTCGAACTCCCCACCGAAGGCCTTGGGCCAGGGGAGGTTAGGCTCGCACCGGGGGTCCAGTGGGGGTTGACTCGGAGGGGGAACGTCGGGACCAGGAACGGGGAAACCGGAGGCCGAGCTGGGGGCAGAGACCGAGGCCAGGGCAGGGTGGTCGCTCATCCTGGAGACCGCTGTGGAGAGTGCAGCGATCTGCGCGGTGAGGGCATCTAACGTGCTCGTCGCGGCCTGGGAGCCGGACTGAAGATCGCTGATCTCTCCGGTGACACGGGTGAAGGCAGTAGTAAGCTCTGAGCAGAGAGAGGCAAGTTGGCAACTGTGACTCCTTACTACTGCCTCTAGGGGGACGGAGCTCTGGGGCGTCACAGGGACCGTCCGCTCCTTGGGTTTGCCTGGGTCCATAATGGCTTCGACGTTCTGTTATGCTCGCGCACCAGAACCTGACCCGTGTGGCGAAACCCAAGACAGACAGACACGAGATAACTTCCAAAGCTGCAAAGGGAGGTTTTATTGTGGGAGGGAAATGTATGGTGAAAAAAGGCGTTCTGTTAGTGGGATGTGTGAGTAAACTATGTGTGGTGTCCCGTGGTTTGCGTGTATAACTATGTGTGAGTGTTTTTAGCCAATGTGTGGTGCGATATGTAAATGACCAGGAGGTGTTGAAAAAATGTGCGTGCACCTGGCGAGAAAGTCCAGTCCGTGATCCAAGGGGGGTTGTCCGAGAAAGTCCAGGTCCGAGATCCGGGAAGTCGAGTCCGAAAGGAGGGGTCCAGATAGAGGGACAAGGGGGGAGATCGCAGGAGAGGTCCGGGGAGAAACGTGAAGGTCGCTGGGGACGAGGGAGACGCGGGGAGCCGTGGAAATCGCGGCGGGAGAGTCTTGGGAGGAAACAGAGACACGAAGATAAGACACTGGGGAATAAACAGAATGCAAGGAACGCTGGAGGGCTTGTCAGAACTTTACCGCAGGGTTCAGTACGTCGAAGCACTGAGAGACGTTCTGGGGGGCTTCTTGTAGAAGGCTGCCTGATTGCCACAGGTGTGCCTGATGGATGATGGCAAACACCTGGTGCAGTGCAGCGCTCGTCTCAGAGCGCGAGCCGAGCGCTCGGATGTTTCCGGCACGTCCGAGCTGGGGGAGTGGCTTGAACGTGCCGGGGAGGCAGCTCGGGGCGGTGTAACCACAACACCCGGTTTTGTTTCGTGGATAAAATTACTCTATTTGTGCCCCACTGCTTCAATCCTCACCAACTCTCAGCAGTCATGACCTTTTAACCTCCAATGGGGAACTCGCCAAGGGTGCCCCTTAAGTCAACTACTTTTCGATTTGGCCATAGAGCCTCTAGTGATTGCACTGCGTAGCTGCGAGGATATTTCAGGGATTTGGAGGAAGGGAGTTGAACTAAGTGTCCCTTTATGTGGACGATCTTTTGGTTTTCATATCAAGCCCAGACACCTCCCTACCCCACATGTTGTCATTACTTACTCAATTTAGCCAGTTCTCAGGATACAAACTAAATTTACATAAAAGTGAACTTTTTCCCATGAATGGGGAGACACCTACATCAGTGTATACCAACCTCCCTTTTAAGATTGTGGAAAATCAGTTTACTTACCTTGTTATTACAGTCACAAGAAAACATAAGTGTCTTTTTAAAGAAAATGTCCTTACCCTGTTAGAATACGTGAAACAGTACCTAACGCAGTGGTCACCCCTATCGACATCTCTGGTGGGCCGAATTAACTCGGTCAAAATGAATATTCTCCCTAAATTTTTATATCTTTTTCAGTCTATACCAACCTTCATCCCTAAATCCTTTTTTGACTCATTAGATTCAGCTATATCATCCTATATATGGAAGGGTAAGCAGCACCCTCGGTTAAACAAAGTCCATCTTCAAAAATCAAAAAAGAGATGGAGGCTTGGCACTGCCCAATTTCCGTTTCTATTACTGAGCGGCTAATATACATTGTCTTGTGTTTTGGTCGCACTTTCATAACAGCTGACTGTCCATCATGGGTAGCAATGGAGTTGAATTTTGGCAAAAACCTATCCATCCCAGCGCTGCTTGGGTCCTCACTCCCTCTTCCCCCAAATAAATTAATTGATAATCCAGTCACCAGACACACCGTGAGAGTATGGGCTCAGTTCAGAAAACATTTTGGTTTTCATGTTTTTCATTTCTCTAGCCCTATTTCATCCAACCATCTCTTTCAACCGTCCTTACTTGATTCTGCATTTTAGGACTGGCACAGAAGGGGTATTGAGAGCTTCAAAGATCTTTTTATAGACAATATCTTTGCGTCATTTGAACAACTCTGGAAAGTTCAATTTACCAAAAAGTATTTTTTCAGATATCTACAAATTAGACACTTTGTCCGCTCTCAGATACCAAATTTCCCTGAGGCACCTGATACGACCACCGCTGAAGCATTCCTTAGTCTACACCCGTCACGTAGAGGTTTAATATCCGCAATATATGACAAGCTCGCAGGTATAAAATATGCCCCTCTTGACAAGATTAAAACTGCCTGGGAGCAGGACTTAAGCCTCTCACTGTCGAATGATATATGGAATTCTATCTTTAGGCTGGTCAATTCAACATCCCTTTGTGCCCGTCATTGTCTGTTACAATTTAAGGTGGTGCACAGAGCCCATTTGTCTAAAGTCAAACTATCCCATATGTACCCGGATGTGAGTCCCATCTGTGACAAATGTGGGGGGGGGGGGTGAGGCGTCCCTTATCCACATGTTCTCGGCATGTCCTAGACTTGAAAAATACTGGGAAGATGTCTTCCAAACCTTATCCCTAACCCTCAATTTCAAATTAGAACCTAACCCTCTGGTCGCCCTGTTTGGCACCGCTGGCAAGGATGACGTACACCTGACCCCATCCAAACGCCGCATATTGTCCTTTGCTTCTCTATTGGCCAGGCGTGCAATATTGCTGAGATGGAAGGGTGCTGCCCCGCCCACTCACGCTCAGTGTCTGAACGATATTATGTCCTGTTTAAACCTCGAAAAGATCCGCTACTCAGTCTGTAACTCCAAGGACGAGTTCCAAAAGGTGTGGGGACCTTTCCTGGAATACTTTAAGAATCACCAGCCAAACTAAAGAATCCTTGCCCCATTCTCTTCTGTTTTTTTGTTTTTGTTGATTTATGTCAGTAATATAACCTGTGAGGGTCTACCAGATTCTAAACCCCCCCCCCCCATCTTCCATTTACTGACTTACCTATTGTCCTTCTTTTCTAAATTCTAAACCCAACTTTCAGCACTTTCCTGTTTTCACTCCAGGGACGAGATATACCCTCTTACAAAGCACATCCCGGCTTGTAGATGGGGCTAGTGGGGTGGGGGTGGGGGGTGATTGGGGATAAGATTGTCATGTTCTTATATCATTTTCATATCATGCAAATCTGACATATCATGCACTTGTTTTAAAATCTTTGTAAGTATTGCTTGTTGTTTAAAATATCTTTGAGGGGAAAAAAGATTGTTGTGGTAAGCATAGCATCATCAAAATATAAAAGCCATAAATAAAACTAACCACCGACATAAGCCTGCTTATTAAAATATAAAGAAATACAAAGATTCCCCTGAGACTTTTTATACATATATACGTATGTATATATATATATATATATATATATATATACACTACCGTTCAAAAGTTTGGGATCACCCAAACAATTTTGTGTTTTCCATGAAAAGTCACACTTATTCACCACCATATGTTGTGAAATGAATAGAAAATAGAGTCAAGACATTGACAAGGTTAGAAATAATGATTTGTATTTGAAATAAGATTTTTTTTACATCAAACTTTGCTTTCGTCAAAGAATCCTCCATTTGCAGCAATTACAGCATTGCAGACCTTTGGCATTCTAGCTGTTAATTTGTTGAGGTAATCTGGAGAAATTGCACCCCACGCTTCCAGAAGCAGCTCCCACAAGTTGGATTGGTTGGATGGGCACTTCTTTGAGCAGATTGAGTTTCTGGAGCATCACATTTGTGGGGTCAATTAAACGCTCAAAATGGCCAGAAAAAGAGAACTTTCATCTGAAACTCGACAGTCTATTCTTGTTCTTAGAAATGAAGGCTATTCCATGCGAGAAATTGCTAAGAAATTGAAGATTTCCTACACCGGTGTGTACTACTCCCTTCAGAGGACAGCACAAACAGGCTCTAACAGGTACTATTTAATGAAGATGCCAGTTGGGGACCTGTGAGGCGTCTGTTTCTCAAACTAGAGACTCTAATGTACTTATCTTCTTGCTCAGTTGTGCAACGCGGCCTCCCACTTCTTTTTCTACTCTGCTCAACAAATCCATTCATTCATTCATCATCAGCCGCTTCTCTAGGGTCGGGTCGCGGTGGCAGCAAGCTAAGTAGGGCACTCCAGATGTCCCTCTCCCCAGCAACGCCCTCCAGCTCCTCCTGGGAGATCCAAAGGCGTTCCCAGGCCAGATTGGACATGTAGTCCCTCCAGCGAGTTCTGGGTCTATCCTGGGGTTTCCTCTCAGTTGGCCGTGTCCGGTAAATCTCCAAAGGAAGACACCCAGGAGGCATCCTAATAAGATGCCTGAACCACATCAACTGGCTCCTTTCGACACGAAGGAGCAACAGCTCTACTCCAAGCTCCCTCCGGATGTCTGAGCTCCTCACCCTATCGCTAAGGCTGAGCCCAGACACCCTACAGAAGAAACTCATTTCAGCCACTTGTATCCGCGATCTCACCCTTTTGGTCACTACCCAAAGCTCATGACCATACGTGAGGGTTGGAACGAAGATTGACTGGTAAATTGAGAGCTCTGCCTTCCAGCTCAGCTTCCTCTTCACCACAACGGTCTGGTACAACGTCTGCATTACTGCTGATGCTGCACCAATCCGCCTGTCAATCTTAACAAATGAGGAGCGGAATGTCAAGATAGCTGTAGGAAAAACTTTAATGCATTTTTAATGCGTTTTTTCCTACGTGTGTGTGTGTGTGTGTGTGTGTATATATATATATATATATATATATATATATATATATATATATATAATGCTACATGTGCTACATGAATACTAAATAGTACCCAATACAGGGGACCTGTCAGTGCCCTCTAAAAATATCTTGAAGTTCATCAGTTCTAATTTTATTTTATCATTTCCAATTTGACAATAAACATCTAAACAAAATGTTTCCCGAGGAAATAAACCCTTCAAACCTGCATATACAGTTTGTGTTAGAATGTGAAGGGTTAAATGAAAGAAGCCCCTTTGTCTCCCTAATCCAATCTTGCTGCCTTTGCAGTTGCTAGGAAGAAAATTCTATGCTTTCAGCTCTGTGATTGGTGGTCCAGCTATAAATTTACAGCGGTCCGAGCAATAGTAATTCAATGAGTAATTTCAAATGACAGTAACATTGACCAATCATATCTTACCTCTAAACGGGTGAACTTTGTTATCGCTAACTTTATGACAAGTTCCGCCTGCTGCGAGGGACACGAATCACAAGCTAGCGGGGGGACGCCGATAAACTAGATAGCTAGTTAGCTCATTGATGATGGAAGCCGCGAGTAACCTTACGTTAGTGAGGACCTCGTTGCATATTTATTATCCACGCCGTTTTCAAAATCAACTTTTAATGAACAGTTGGAGCCAACTGGCATCTCAGCGGTCATTATGCATATCGCTGTTCACTGTCCATGGTTCTGAAGTGTCTGTTGCTAATGGTTGCTTGGCTATGTGCGCTCTCATGATGTGTAGGCGTACATGAAATGTAGTTGGTTTTGTGTGGTAGGAGGGTAACATGCGTTTTGCACCCCGGCCCGTTGTCACCATATTCCGCTGAAGTTGGCCGTGTGAATACTTCAGAATCAGAATCAGAATACTTTATTTACCCCGAGGGGAAACTGAGTTCTATTACAGACACTCACGCGCTAATGACTAAAAACTAACAAGATACAAGATAAGAAAATAGAAACAGAAACAAACAGAAATAAAAGATAAATAAAAAAAACAGAAATAAGAACAAAATATATCAACAAGCATGGTGCACATAACACCCTATCTATACTGCACTACCGCAGCACACAACAAGCAGCACAAACAAGCAGCATGAACAAAACTCGACAGGGCCAACCCAATGACCATTAACTCAGAGTGTTTGACAGTCTGAGTCCGAGGATAAGTTGTAAAATTTGATGGCCACAGGCAGGAATGACCTCCTGTGGTGCTCTGTGGTGCTTTTCGGCAGAATGAGTCTATTACTAAAAGTACTCCTGTGCCCAACCAGCATGTCATGGAGTGGGTGGGAGACATTGTCCATGATGACACATAATTTCAACAGTGTCCTCCTCTCAAAAACCGCAGCCAGAGAATCCAGTTGAAAACCAATATCACAATTGTTATATGGTGAGGGAGGTTATACCTGAAATAGTTGACATACATAAATGAATACAAACGTTACCTATGCATATTAAGAATCACATGCATGCTGCTAAGAGCAAAAAGAAAATGTAGTTAGAAAAGATCCAAAGGTGAAATATCATTCCTCAAATGTAAATAATATCAGATGTCATTTGGCTTCTCCTTTCGAGCTCCCTCAGCTAGCTCCAGGGAGGAATATGTCAAGTTGAAAACACATGTATATTTATTAATTCTATTACATTTCCAATCCATGGTCATCGTAAGACGCCCCCTACTGAAAACCTACTCTTCAATGAATATCTTAATCTACGTAATTATTTATAGGCTTTCAGACTTTTTTCCTGTAACATCTATAGCTTTTTATGCTTTTCTCATTTTTGATAGAAGTACTCAAATTATGTAACAGGGAAATATGTTTTTTGTGTCCAATGTAAGAATGTAGTAGGGTGGTTTCTTTTTTTTTTAATCCTCCCCCCTATGTTTTAAGTTAAAGTGTTATTAAAATGCATACGTTATTATAAGGCCATTCCAGAAAATAAATTTTCCATCTACAAAGCAAACGAGATATAAATATAATAGATATTTACACATTCAAACAAAATGCTTATCACAAAATGCTAAACATCTTTAAGCTTTATAACAGCGTATGCTCAACATGTATAATATAGGGCCTGAGAAAGAAGTGTTTATTAGAAAAATGACTCCTGTCGTTCACATGAAATTAAATCATATCACAAAATAGGAAGAAATTATGGCATTATAAAAAGATTGCTAACCAATCCATGATTTTCCTGTAACGTGTGTATTTTAGGATTGAGTGATGAGTTTAGGATCTTTATCCCAAAATTATAAGTAGATGTAAGTAGATGGCCAAATGGAAGTTAAACCCTTTAAGATGGGGGCATCCGGGGTAGCAGTCTATTCCGTTGCCTACCAACATGGGGATCGCGGGGTCGAATCCTCGTGTTACCTCCGGCTTGGTCGGGTGTCCCTACAAACACAATGCGCTAAATGCACTATGTTATGTGACGTAGTTCCGCTTCGAAATAGTACTGCTTGTACGTTTCTGTTCCCTTTGTTTACATCGCGCTGGTGCCGAGCTGGCTAGCTAGTATGACAGTTTGCTCATCATCACGAGTCTACCCAGAAAAAAGTTGAAGACCGAACATTTTCGGAAACAACAAAATAAATACTTTGCGCATTGCTGTGTCCCACTTTGTTCGGCTAGCTCCGAGTTTAACGGCATACTAAGTTTCCATGGCTTTCCAGTCCATCCTGACCTGAGAAGACAGTGGCTGGTAAACATACGCCGGGATCATTTCACCATCACCTCTCACACTAAGGTCTGTAGCAGACACTTCTCCACTGATCAGCTCATAGAGCCAACAACCCTTGATGGTCGAAGAAGGCTTGTTAAAGGTGCTGTACCGACACTCTTTGAATGGAATGGCTATACTGTTGAGACACTACGGCGCAGTATGTGGGAGAGAGCAAAACGGCCCGTTGATCCAGTCCCTCCTGAGGAGCAACACAATAGCACAAGGGATCACGACTACTGCTCTGTGCCTGAACCGTCTGCACTGGACATGTCCTTGTCATCTCTAGAAGACGAAGACAAAGAAATTGAAGACCTGAGAAAGGAATTGCAGGAGTTGCGTGTCCAGCGAGAGTTTGGGTTACAGCGGTTTGCAGGCTCTGACGCCGACATCCGATTCTATACCAGGTAACTTTAAGTCCAAGGTGTATGTAACTGTTAGTCTAACGTTAGCTAACTGTTTGACATCAACCATTAACATTGGACATGTCGTGTATTAGCACAACACAATATGGTCAACAGGTTAGAGTAAATAACAGGAATGTCCACACAGCAGACTCGCGAAAACTCAAGTTACTTTTATTGAACGCGATCACACACTGTCTGTCCTGTAGAGTGCGAGAGTGCTAGAGAACTAGAGAGCTAGAGTGCCCCATTAGAGGCGTGTACTTCATATTTATCCCTCACATATCAACCAATCAGTGAGCCTCACCACCAATCCATTACTGGTATACATTCAAATTAACTTTCCTGTGTTGAGAACACCACAGCTCCTCCCCTGTAAATCCATACTTCTTTTTATTTTTATTTTTATATCTACACTAAGGGTGGCCAAACATTCCATTTTCTTGCAACCAATAATCGTATGTATTCTTCAACAATACATCAGACATCAGTTCTTACAATTCAGTTTTTTTTTAAACAAGCAGACATCTCAATCACAAGTTTAGTCTTTCAGGAAGGCGTCTGTTCCTCACTGGATGAGAGTTCAGTTCCACAACATGCGGTGGCACAGACTGTTGCTCCAACTCATTGTCTGCACTCAACTCATCAAAATCCCAATATGTTCCTATACAAGAAGAATCCTCTCCCTGTGTCAACTGAGTTTGGGTTCCCTTGGTACCCAGCATCTGATTAACATGCCTTTTCACACAATTTCCATTCACTTCCACACTGTACGTTACTGGACCCAACACTTCACTTATAACTCCATTTAGCCATTTCTCCCCTCCCCTGTAATTCTTTATTAACGCCTGTTGACCAACCGTGAAAGACCTGACACGAGGAAGATTTGGTTCTGTTTCATTTTGCATTCTCTGAGAGAACTGAGGTTTGATAAGGGACAACGTGGTTCACACCTGTCTTCTCAGAAATAACTCAGCTGGAGTCTTCCCTGTCTTAGTATGGGGTGTGTTTCTATAACCAAACAAAAAAAAAAATTGGCCACACAGTGTTCGAACGTTGTACCACCAATGGCTCTATTCTTGGCTAATGATTTCATAAGATTTTGCACCAACCTTCCAGCTAAGCCATTGCTGGCAGGATGGTACGAAGGTGATTTGGTGTGTTTTACCCCATTTTTGGCCAGAAAGAACTCAAATTCTTGTGATATGAACTAAGGTCCATTATCTGTTACTACTTCTTTTGTTAAACCATAAGCAGCAAACAAATTTCTCAGTGCTTCGATTGTTTTAGCTGAGCTGGTAGTGTGCATGTGAATGATTTCTGGCCATCTAGCATAAGCATCCATCACTACCAAGAACATCTGCTTGTTGTCCTCAGCATAATCAAGGTGTACTCTCTCCCATGGACTTGCAGCCCATTTCCATGTATGTACTGGTGCAGTAATAGGTATACTACGCTGCTGTTGGCAAATAGTACACTTGCTCACTACACGTTTGATACACTCATCTAATGTGGTCCACCAGAAGAGACTTCTGGCCAGTGATTTCATCTTAACCATGCCGCAGTGGGGCTCATGCAATTCTACTAGTAACCTGTCTCTGAGTTTCTCAGGAACTACCACTCGTAACCCCCACAATGGACAACCATCTTCCACAGCCAACTAAAATTTTCTATGAAAATAAGGATTCAGTGACTCATCCTGTACGTGTTTAGGCCAGGCAGTCATTACCAGCTGCTTCACTACTTTCAAAGCAGGATCCTTGTCTGTTTCTTTAGCTATCTCTCTAGCGGCGAGAGGGAAGTCATCAAGGTAAGCGACTCTGTATATGGCCCTGCTAGACACAGACACCAATTTGATCAAGTAACGATAACAATCAACAACTCTGGTTTCACAAAGTGTGGCAGCCAAAAATCTTGGTGTTACGTTTGATCCCAGCCTTTCCTTTGATAAGCACATTAAAGAAATCACCAAGACTGCCCTTTTTCACTTACGTAACATAGCTAATATTCAGTCTTTTCTCTCCATGGCTGACGGAGAGACTCTAATACATACATTTGTTTCATCCAGACTTGATTACTGTAATGTTCTGTTTTCAGGTCTGCCACATTCTAGCACTAAAAGTCTTCAGGTGGTTCAGAATGCTGCTGCTAGAATCCTAACTAAATCTAGGAAATTTGACCATATTACACCAATCCTTTCCTCCCTTCATTGGCTTCCTCTCCATGTTAGATCAGAATACAAGGTGCTTCTGCTGACTTATAAAATCCTAAATGGGCTTGCCCGAACCTACCTGTCTGATCTCCTTAAACCTTACATGCCATCTCGAGCTCTTCACTCTCGAAATACAGGGCTCTTGTGTGTACCCAAACTTAAAAAGAAGTCAGCTGGTGGCAGGGCTTTTTCCTGTCGGGCTCCATTCTTGTGGAATACCCTGCCTGCTGCCATCAGACAATCGGAGTCTGTTGAGTCCTTTAAATCCACACTTAAAACTAATCTTTTTGCCTTAGCTTACAATTAGATGCCTTTAAGTTGAGTGCTTCACAACCTGTACTGCATGGAGGGTCGGTTTTCTGTCTCAATGAATTTACCAACCACTGTTCTGCCCACGGCATTATAGAGTATAGACTATGACTAATTGATGACTTAATTGATTAAGACTAATGACTAATGCAAACTGTTCTCTTCTCTCACGTCTTTTCTCTCTCTCTGAATGATGTCTTCTTCTTTCTCTGTGTGTGTGTGTGTGTGAATGGTGTCATGTGAGTCTCCCTGGTGTGCACATGCAGTCGATTCTTCTCCGTGGTGTTGGTGGTCATCACTTGGACGCTGCCTGCCATTCCCCTCATCACATTTTTTTTAATAAATCCATATAATAATAATTATTATTTTTTACATGATGATGCTGGTAGCGTGGCTTGTTCCTGGACTGTTCTGACGGCGTCTGGACACTGCTTGGCATCCTGCACATCATATTCTTCATAAATTTTATAAGTCCATTATATTTTTGTTATCCTCTTTCAATGTTGTATTGTGTAAATTGTGTAAACACAACATCCATTGCACGTTGTCCATCTTGGGAGAGAGATCCCTCCTCTGTTACTCTCCCTGAGGTTTCTTCTTATTTTTTTCTCCATGTTAAAGGTTTTTTTTTTTTAGGGAGTTGTTCCTTATCCGATGAGAGGGTCTAAGGACAGGATACTGTGTTAAGCCCACTGAGGCAAATTTGTAATTTGTGATATTGGGCTATACAAATAAAATTGATTTGATTTGATTTTAATCCCCACTAGGCTTCACAGGTAACCTAGATAAGGCATCAGCATTGCTATGCTGCTCAGACCTCTTGTACTGGATTTCATAAGTATATGCTGCTAAAATTTGTGCCCATCTTTGCATTCTAGTGGTGGCCAGAGTTGGCACACCGGTTTTAGGACCTAAAATTTTCAGCAATGGCTTGTGGTCTGTCAGTAAGAGGAATTTCCTACCGTAAAGATATTCATGGAATTTCATGACCCCAAATATAAGAGCTAGTGCCTCTTTCTCAATTTGTGAGTAATTTTTGTTCTGTTTTTGTCAACATTCTGGATTTGAAAGCAGTTGGTTTCTTGCTTCCATCTTTCATTTGGTGGCTAATTACAGCACCAACCCCATAAGGTGATGCATCACAGGCCAAAATGATGGGTAACTCAGGGTCATAATACACTAACACTTGGTCTGACTGTAACGATTTCTTCGCATTATCAAATGCACTCTGGCGTATCTCAGACCAATCCCATTTTGCATCTTTGTGCAGCAATGCTGTCATTGGGTGAATCAAGGTAGATATGTTAGGGATAAACTTTCTGTAGTAGTTTAACAGAGCTAGGAATGACCTGAGTTTGGTTACATTTTTCGGAACTGCAGCCTTTTGAATAGCATCTGTCTTTTCTTTCATTGGGTGGATGCCCATGGCATCTATGACATGCCCTAAGTATGACACACTACTCTGCATGAATTCACACTTATCCCGTTTTACCCTGAGATTGTGGGTTTCTAGCCTCCCAAGAACGTCTTCTAAGTTACACAGGTGACTCTCTGTATCCCTGCCAGTTGTCAAAATATCATCTAAGTAACAGATGACACCACCCATGCCCTGAAGGACTTGATCCTTTTAAAAAATTGCAGGTGCACTGGTGACACCATATGACAACCTATTGTAATGATACAACCCTTTGTGTGTATTAATAGTTAGATAGCGTTTGGAGCTTTCCTCTAACTGCACTTGTTAATATGCCTGTGACAAGTCTAGTTTAGTAAACTTCTGATCTCCTGACAACTTGGCAAACAAATCTTGAGTTCTGGGTAATGGATATTGTTCCACATTCAACCATGGATTTATAGTGACTTTGTAGTCGCCACGTATTCATACACTGTTATCTTTTTTTGGTACGCATACTATGGGAGCAGCCCATTCACTGTAGTTAGGGGAATTCACTCCCTCTGCTTCCAATTTCACCAGTTCTTTCTCAACAGCTTCTCTAAGTGCGTAAGGCACGTTTCTTGGCTTGCAGAACTTGGGAACAGCGTCTGCAGCACATGTAACATAGCTTCAATGCCCTTAAGCTTCCCTAGCTCTGATTTGAACACTGATGCATGTCTAGCACACACATCATCCACTGTTTCTAGAGCCACGCTATTGACTCTTGACCAGTTTAGGTTTAACTGGCTGATTCAGACTCTACCCATCAATGAAGGACCTATTTCTTTCACTACTAGCAGATCTAGCTTTTTAGTGACTTCCTTGCATTTCACGCTTGCTGTGAATTTGCCTTTTAACTGCAATGTCTCTTGGCTGTACGTTTTCAGCACACAATTGGCTGGGCTAAGTTTCACTGACTTAAACCTGCATTTGTACAGATATGACAGAAGCAGCTGCGACAGTTTCTAACTCCATTTTTACCCTGGCACCATTTACCCTGACATAGACATAGTACGGTTTCACAACATCACCTGTACTCGCATCCATTGCAAAAAGTTCAGCCTCGCCACGGTCCACAGTCTGACCAGTGTCAATGTCCTGCACAGCATCAGCCATGCACCTTGACAGCACCCAACTGTCTCCTCTCTCGAACTGGGGATCGTTGCAAACTCCATCTGGCCGAAGCTGGCGAGCGTTGCAATACTCTTTGTGCTGGGGAGCTTTGAAATCGTGGCTTGCCTCATGCTTGAGAACGTTGGAACTTCTGCATGCTTCGCGCTTGAGAGTGTTGCAACATCTACTCTGTGCAGCTTCCAAATGCATCACCCCTTTGATTGGCTTGTCACTGACTGCTTCCTTGCATGAACGGCATGCTTTTGCGATGTGTCTGTTGTGGTTACACCGCCCCGAGCTGCCTCCCCGGCACGTTCAAGCCACTCCCCCAGCTCGGACGTGCCGGAAACATCCGAGCGCTCGGCTCGCGCTCTGAGGAGACGAGAGCTGCACTGCACCAGGTGTTTGCCATCATCCATCAGGCACACCTGTGGCAATCAGGCAGCCCTCTACAAGAAGTCTCCCAGAACACCACTCCGTGCTTCGACGTACTGAACCCTGCGGTAAAGCTCTGACAAGCCCTCCAGCGTTCCTTGCATTCTGTTTATTTCCCAGTGTCTTATCTTCATGTCTCTGTTTCCTCCCAAGACTCCCCCTCCGCGACTTCCACGGCTCCCCGCGTCTCCAGCGACCTTCAAGTTTTTCCCCGGACCTCTCCTGCGATCTCCCCCCTTGTCCCTCTACCTGGACCCCTCCTTTCGGACTCGACTTCCCGGATCTCGGACCCGGACTTCCTCGGACAACCCCTCTTGGATCACGGACTGGACTTTCTTGCCAGGTGCACGCACATTATTTCAACACCTCCTGGTCATTTACATACCGCACCACACATAGGCTAAAAACACTCACACATAGTTATACACGCAAACCACGGGACAACACACATAGTTTATTCACACATCCCGCTAACGGAACGCTTTTCGCACTATACATTCCCCTCCCAAAATTAAACCACCTTTTGGATTTTGAAGTCATCCTGTGTCTGTCTGCCTTGGGTTTCGCCACACGGGTCGGGTTCTCGTGCGCGAGCATAACAGAACGTCGAAGCCATTATGGACCCAGGCAAACCCAAGGAGCAGACGGTCCCTGTGACGCCCCGTCCCCCTAGAGGCAGTTGTAAGAAGTCACAGCTGCCAACTTGCCTCTCTCTGCTCAGATCTTACTACTGCCTTCACCCATGTCACCGGAGAGATCAGCGGTCTTTAGTCCGGCTCCCAGGCCACGACGAACGCGTTAGACGCCCTCTCCGCGCAGATCGCTGCACTCTCAACAGCGGTCTCCAGAATGGGCGACCACCCTGCTCTGGCCCCGGTCTCTGCCCCCACTTCGGCCTCCGGTTTCCCCGTTCCTGGTCCCGACGTTCCCCCTCCCCCGGTGCGAGCCTAACCTTCCCTGCCCCAAGGCCTTCGGTGGGGAGTTAGAGCTGTGCCGGGGTTTCCTTGGTCAGTGTGAGCTCCTGTTCAAACACCAGCCAAGTATAGGACAGGAGAGACCAAGGTAGCCCTTATTTCCCTCCTCACCGGCAAAGCCCTCAGCTGGGCCATAGCGGCGGTTGGCCATACCGAGCGGCTCGCCTCGGACTATGGTGCCTTCCTCCGCGAGTTCAATCTGGTGTTCGACCACCCAGCTGACGGGCAGGACGCTGCCAGCCGCCTCCATTCCATCCAGCAGGGAGCCAGGTCGGTGGCAGATTATTCCTTGGAGGTGAGGATACTCGTGGCAGACAGTGGGTGGGATGACACTGCACTCAAGAGCGCGTACAGGAGGGGGCTGAGCGAGCCCATCAAAGATCTCCTCGTTCGGGACCGCCCTGCCTCCTTCAACGAGCTCGTCGCCCTTCTGATGGACGAACGGCTGCGGGAGCGGCGCCAGGAACGCGCCCCGCGCACTGGCCCCGCCCATAGACCAACCCCCGTCCGTTCTACCGGTGCCTTCCCTGGGTCAGCGTCCCGTGGGCCATCTCCACCCTCACACTCCCCCCTCGCAACCCTGGGTGGCTTCTGGATCCAAGCCGGAGGAGGAGCCCATGCAATTGGGTCGGTCACGGCTCCCGCTGGAGGTTGGGGAGCAGAGGATGCGTGACCACCTCTGCCTCTACTGCGGGAGGTCGGGCCACTACATCAAGGCCTGCCCGACTCGCCTAAAAAGACCCGGCTCACTAGCGAGGGGTGTCCTAGTGAGCCTGACGACCATTCCTCAGCCCCAGCCCAAGAAGGAGCACAACCAGCTTTTCCTGGTCACTCTCACCTGGGGTAACGACTCACTGTCTATTGGTGCACTCCTGGATTCGGGGGCGGACGAGTGTTTGATGGACATCTCGCTAGGCCGGCATTCCACTCGTCCCCCTAGACACAGCCCAAGCCCTAGATGGTCGTTCACTTGGTAAGATCACACACAGCACTGCTTCCCTCACTCTTTCGGGTAATCACGTGGAAGCTATGCGTTTTTTGGTTTTGCGCGCCCCTGGTGTTAGGAAGACCGTGGTTGGAACGGCACGATCCCTACATCTCTTGGTCTACTGGGCGGATTTTGGGTTGGAGCGTTGCGTGTCATGCCAACTGCCTTCGCTCCGCCCACTCCCCGTCCAGCGGCCTCAGACCCGTGCCTCCTCCCACGGATCTCACTGGTGTGTCTTCCCCCCCCCCCATTTATCACGATTTAGCCCCTGTATTTAGTAAGGACAGTGATCTTTCCCGGGGCCGCCCTTCCCACCGGTCGGTTGTATAACCTCACCGTCCCGGAGAAGGAGGCTATGCGCAATTATATCAGAGTCCCTGGCCTCAGAAATCATAAGGCCCTCGTCTTCCCCGGTGGCAGCGGGCTTCTTTTTTGTGGCAAAGAAGGAGGGCAGGCTGAGGCCTTGCATAGATTATCGAATGTTAAATGACATCACGGTGAAAAACAAATATCCTCTCCCCCTTATGAGTTCCACGTTCGAGCCACTCACTCACGCCACGGTGTTCACCAAGCTAGACCTGCGCAGCGTGTACCACCTGGTGCGCATCCGGGAAGGGGATGAATGGAAGACGGCCTTCAACACCCACCTAGGGCATTTCGAGTACCTCGTTATGCCCTTCGGCCTCACCAACGCCCCGGCCGTCTTCCAGGCGTTAGTCAACGACGTCCTCCGGGACATGCTGAACACGTTCGCGGTGGTGTACCTGGATGACATCCTCGTGTTCTCCAGGACTGAGGAGGAACACCACCAGCATGTCCTCCAACGGCTGCTGGAGAACAGGCTTTTCGTGAAAGCCGAGAAGTGCGTGTTCCACACATCGTGGAGAAGGGGCTCGTCCGCACCGACCCCAGGAAGACCCGAGCGGTGGAGGAGTGGGCACGGCCCACTAACAGGAAGCAACTCCAGCGCTTCCTGGGGTTTGCAAACTTCTACCGGCGCTTCATCAGGGGGTTCAGCCGTGTGGCCGCCCCCCTCACTGCACTCACCTCCGCCCCTTCTCCTGGACCTCGGAGGCAGAGGCCGCCTTCTCAGCCCTGAAGAGGCTGTTCACAACGGCTCCGGTGCTCGCCCACCCGGACCCGTCCAGGCAGTTCATCGTGGAGGTGGACGCATCGGACACGGGCATCGGAGCCGTCCTCTCCCAGCGGTCGGAGGAGGACCAGAAGATCCACCCGTGCGCCTTCTCCCGGCGTTTCAGTCCTGCGGAGAAGAACTATGACATCGGCAACAGGGAGTTGCTGGCTGTCCACGCCGCCCTAGAGGAGTGGAGACACTGGCTGGAGGGAGCAGGGCAGCGTTCATCGTATGGTCCGATCACAAGAACCTGACCTACGTGCGGACGGCTAAGAGGCTCAACCCCAGGCAGGCGCGCTGGGCTCTTCTTCAGCCGGTTCGACTTCACCCTCACCAACCGCCCGGGCATCAAGAACGTCAGGGCAGACGCTCTCTCCCGTCTGTTTCCCGAGGGGTCCCCTGACGCCCCAGACACCATCCTTCCCCCGGCCCGGGTGGTGGGGTGTCGTCACCTGGGCCATCGAATCGGTGGTAAGGGCCCAGGCAATGGACCCCGGAACCGGCTATTTGTGCCTCCCTCTGTCCGGCCTCAGGTGCTGGAGTGGGGCCACTCCAGCCGTTTTGCCTGCCACCCCGGTGTCCACCAAACGGCGGCCTTCATCCGCAGGGGTTTCTGGTGGCCCACCATGGAGGCAGACACCAGAGAGTTCGTGGCTGCCTGCACCACCTGCGCCCGCAGCAAGGCTCTCCTGCGCCCCCTTCCTGTCCCCGGCCGACCTTGGTCCCACATTGCCTTGGACTTTGTAACTGGCCTCCCCGTGTCCCAAGGCAATGACACCATTGTCGACCGGTTTTCCAAGGCCGTCCACTTTGTTGCCCTCACCAAACTCCCCTCTGCAGCTGAGACGGCGGACCTTCTCGTCTCCCACGTCGTCCGACCCCATGGGATTCCCCTGGACATTGTCTCTGACCGTGGTCCCCAGTTCACTTCTAAGGTGTGGCAGGCCTTCTGTAAGGGGATTGGGGCAACGGTCAGCCTCTCCTCCGGGTATCACCCCCAGACCAATGGGCAGGCAGAGCGGGCCAATCAAGCCCTGGAGGCGGCTTTGCGTTGCGTTGCCACCAGCAACCCCGCCTCCTGGAGCAAGTACCTGCCCTGGGTGGAGTACTCGCTCAACTCCATGGAGAGTTCGGCTACCGGTTTGTCCCCCTTCGAGTGTTCCCTTGGCTATCAACCCCCTCTGTTCCCCCATCAGGAGTTGGGGGTGGCGGTCCCGTCCACGAGGGCCCATCTCCGCCGATGTCGGCGCGTTTGGAAGACCGCCCGGGCCGCTATGTTGCGAGCTACAGAGCGGGCCCGGCGCAGCGCCAACCGGCGGAGAGTGCCGGCCCCAGCTTATCGACCTGGCCAGAGGGTATGGCTCCTGGCCCGGGACCTGCCTCTTCCTATCCTCAACCGGAAGCTGGCTCCCCGCTACGTCGGTCCCTACACCATCGACCGCATCGTCAACCCATCGGCGGTGCGTCTCCATCTCCCCACCTCACTCAAGATCCATCCCGTCTTCCATGTCTCGCTCCTCCACCCCCCCCCCCCCAGGGTCCTCGACGGTGGCGACATGGTCTTGGATGTCGACCGGGGGCTAGGGTACCAATACCTGGTGGACTGGGTTGGCTATGAGCCTGAGGACCGCAGCTGGGTTCCCCGGTCCTACCTGGCCGACCCCGCACTCCTGGAGGAGTTCTATCGGACGGTTGCCCGGTGTCTATCGTAGGAGGGGGGGTCTTGTTGTGGTTACACCGCCCCGAGCTGCCTCCCCGGCACGTTCAAGCCACTCCCCCAGCTCGGACGTGCCGGAAACATCCGAGCGCTCGGCTCGCGCTCTGAGGAGACGAGAGCTGCACTGCACCAGGTGTTTGCCATCATCCATCAGGCACACCTGTGGCAATCAGGCAGCCCTCTACAAGAAGTCTCCCAGAACACCACTCCGTGCTTCGATGTACTGAACCCTGCGGTAAAGCTCTGACAAGCCCTCCAGCGTTCCTTGCATTCTGTTTATTCCCCAGTGTCTTATCTTCGTGTCGCTGTTTCCTCCCAAGACTCTCCCTCGTCCCCAGCGACCTTCACGTTTTTCCCCGGACCTCTCCTGCGATCTCCCCCCTTGTCCCTCTACCTGGACCCCTCCTTTCGGACTCGACTTCTCGGACCCGGACTTCCTCGGACAACCCCTCTTGGATCACGGACTAGACTTTCTTGCCAGGTGCACGCACATTATTTCAACACCTCCTGGTCATTTACATACCGCACAACACGCAAACCACGGGACACCACACCGTTTATTAACACATCCCACTAACAGAACGCTTTTCGCACCATACATTCCCCTCCCACAATAAAACCACCTTTTGGATTTTGAAGTCATCCTGTCTGTCTGCCTTGGGTTTCGCCACACGGGTCGGGTTCTGGTGCGCGAGCATAACGGTGTTCTTTTTTTTTTTCTTACACTCGCGGCAATCCACGTCCTTGAATCTACACTCATCTGGTCTGTGGCCCTTTCCATTGCAACGATAGCACGGATTTCCATTAACTCCAGGCTTCACTATAACCTCTATGCTTTGCGTTGGCTCTCTTGTCGACCACATTAGCCTTATACGTTTTCTGTGAGAACTGTTTCGCACTGCCCTTTGTTACTTCAAATACCAGCCCCATTTCGACTGCAAGTGGCGATGTTAAGTCTTCAGTGTGAGCTGCGTTGAGCAACCGATCTCTCAACTTAACGCTGTTAACTCCACAGACAAACCTATCACGCAGTGCCTCATCTAAAAATGTCCCAAACTTGCATGTAGCAGCCAACTTAAACAAACTTGCAACGTACTCACTTTCCAGTTGATTCCTTCCGTGAAACTTGCATCTTTTGGCAATAAAGTTGGTTTTAGGACCACAGTGCTTTTGTAACAGTTGCACCAACTGCTCGTAGGTTTTTTTTTCAGAGGGCTTCGCTGGCACAAGTCCATTACCAAGCTATGTGACCTCTTGCCTACCACTGTAAGAAACACCGACTTAGTTTCTCTCGTCTTCTGTGTCCAGGCCATTGGCTGCAAAGTACTGCTCTAGTCTCTCACGATAACTGTCAAAACTTACTTCACTTTCTTCGAAGTGGAATGCTTCTGGCTTTCCGAATGCCATATTCTGTTTGACGGTCCTTTCATTCACCGAACTTCTCACGCGGTCTTCAGCTGCCTCATCGGAGTTGCTTAGCAGGCTAATTCTGTCTTCCACCTCAACCTATCCCGTCCTCGTCGCCAAACTGTCGTGTATTGGCACAACACTATGTTCAGTTGGTTAGAGTAAATAACGAATGTCCACATGACAGACTCGCGAAAACTCAAGTTACTTTTATTGAATGCTATCACACAATATCCTGTAGGGAGCTAGAGTGCGTAATTAGAGGCGTGTACTTCATATTTATCTCTCACATATCAACTAGTCAGTGAGCCTCACCACCAATCCATTACTGGTATACATTCAAATGAACTTCCCTGTGTTGAGAACACCACAGGACATACATGACGTTATAAAAGTCATGTCAGTGTAGCCTAATGTTTTACTGTTGTCATTGGGAACCCTGTGCTCCATCCACGAGTTATACTGTGTGACCGCTGATAATGTTTCTATATTTAGTAGTGTGATGTTGCGCTGTATTATGAACAGGGCATGGTATATTTCGGAGAATGTTGTATGGGTTGAAACACAGGCTTTTATTCTGAAAGACGCAGGTTAACGGTTTTGTTTTCAGTGTTCCTATGTTCACTCAGTGTTTGTGTTAGTATGTCCTTATAAAATGTTGTAAATAAGTAGTGCTAGTGCCACTCTTCCTTACCTCAGGGGTTAGACAGCCGCGCCGAGCTCGTTATAAAAAGCGCCAGAAAGCTGTTAGCAAACTCACACCTGCTGATTGGACTTCAGAGTGTAAACAAGCGTTCGAGACTTTGAAACATGATCTAGTTGACCAGGTTTTGCTAACCCATCCTGATTTTACTCAGCCCTTTATTCTATATGTCGATGCATCCACCAGTGGATTAGGGGCTGTGCTTTCACAGGTTCAGGATGGCTATGACACAGCGAGGTCTATTGTATTTGCTAGTAAGTCATTGAATCACGCTCAGTCCAAGTACCCAGCTCATAGACTTGAGTTCTTTGCCATGAAATGGGCCATCCATGATAAGTTTATCATTGGTTGCAGGGGCGCAAATTCACCGTGTGGACTGATAGTAATCCACTCAAATACATACTGACTAAACCAAAACTGGACGCGTGTGAGAATAGGTGGGTGTCAAGGCTGGTGCTTTTCGATTTCGACATCCAGTACATTCCAGGGCCCAAGAACACTGTAGTTGATGCCCTGAGCAGAGAACCTTTTGTGAAGAGGGATTATAAACAGGTTGACAAGAATGTGCTATGATGTGCTGTTGAAGGAGGCAAGTGGCATCTTTGTCCCCCATGTACAGGATATGATCCATCGCTCGAGGGAGCTGCCAGAGATGGGGAGGCGGCTTCAGCCTACCTCAAGCTCGTCCGGAGTCTCTGGGGGTGAGGCTTGTGATGTGGGTAGGATATCAGGGAAGGAAATATCAGCTGTGTTGGATATGCATTGTCATTGGGACGATAGTGTTTTAGTGAGGGCCGTCGCTCATGTTCAGCAGCTACAACAGGTGACATCGATGGGTCAGAGCCCACTGCCTGTTCTCACTCACAAGGAGCTACAGGAGATGCAGTCTCAGGATCCTGTTTTGAACGGAGTACGCTTCTTTGTAGACAGAGGCCATCGTCCATCCCACAGGGAGAGAGTTCATGAGTCTGGGGAGACTAACGGAACACTGAGGCAGTGGGTAAAACTCATAAACCGGCTGGGGGTCCTCTATCGTGTTTCTAAGCATCCGGTGAGAAAAAAGAAAATCTTCCAGTATGTTGTTCCAGTTGCTCTGAGGAGTAAGGTGCTGAAAGGTGTACATGTTGATGCTTGTCACCAGGGGCAGCAACGCACTTTGTGGCTTGCCAGGCAACTTTTCTACTAGGATACCATAACCAATGACGTGAAGTTGTATGTTGCTCAGTGTAAGAGGAGCAAGGCTCCCGATCCAGAAGCCAGAGCTCCACTCGTCTCAATCGTCACAACCGCACCACTGGAGTTAGTATGTGTTGATTTTTGGTCAGCAGAGGATGCTAATAAGTCAGCTGAGGTGTTTGTAGTTACTGACCATTTTACTAGGCTAGCCTGCCCCTATCCCTGCCCAAACCAAACTGCTAAGACGGTTATGGAATAACGTCTTTTCTGTATATGGATTTCCGGCACGTCTTCATTCGGACCAAGTGGCTAATTCATATCTGAGCTTCTACAGCTTGTAGGTGTCGAGAAGTCTCATACCACACCGTACCACCCATGGGTAATGGCCAGGCTGAACGCTTTAACCGCACCCTGGGAACCATGATCTGAGCTTTGCCTCCGCATTCAAAAGCAAAATGGCCTCAGATGCCAAACACACTGACATTTGCGTACAACTGCACCGTTCATGAAACCACAGGGTTTCCACCCTTCTTTCTGATGTTTGGTTGCACTCCTCGCTTGCCTGTCGATGTGATGTTTGAAAGCGTTCTCTTAGTATGGGAGACTGTAGATGTTGACAAGTACATCCAGTCGCTTGGGAAGGATCTTAGGGAGGCAACGACAATAGCTCAGAAACATATTAGTAAACAACAGGTTAAGCAAGCTGAGGGGTATAACCGAAAGAGGGGATTCTCTGTTGAAGGAGACAGGTTTCTGCTGGAGAACAAAGGTGAAAGGGGGGAAAATACATTTGTTGGGAGAGTACAGTATATGTGGTTATAAGTAAAAATGGCCAGCTTCACACATACAGCATTCCACATCCTGTTACAGGTTGGATCAAGATTGTGCGCAGGAACCTGGTTATGTCTGTTAATTTTCTGCCGCTGCCTTCATGGGGGGATCCGATCAGGAATCAGAGTTTTGTTCCCAGTGATAGCCAGAGCCAAGACACTGTGGGCGCGTTGGGTCAGATGGAGCAGAGTGATGCCCGGACTGCCCTGTGGGTATCTGACCTTTCTGAGTCCCGCGAGGATGAGGAGGCTGATCGGGCTGTCTTGTTGGACATATCTGGAGGTAGTAGTGAATTAGGAGAGGAACAGCAGGTTGATGGCGAAAATGTCAGCAGGTTGTCAACACATGGAGCAGATGTAGGGGAAAATGCCGAGTTGCAAGTTAATATGAATACAGGGTCAACTGAAGCAAGGTTAAGCAATAGCAATTCGTCTGATCATTCATTAGATACTCACAATGTCGAGTCTGCTGTTAGTGACGCCACGTGCTCGGTCAGGATTTCATGTGTGGAGGAGTCGGCAGCTGCGAGCGAGTCTCGTGTTGTGGCCACCGTACAGGATGAGGTTTCTGTGGGTTCTTTAAGGGGAAGACTCCGCACTAGATTAGGTAGACTAGTTAGGCCCGTAAACAGGCTTATTCAGACTATGTCTACACAAAAGGTTAAGGTTGTTAGTTAAGGAGTATTTTCTCCTTGTGGGTGATTTTTTTTTTTTTCAGTACATTTTTTTTTGGATATTATGCAAAAGATCTTTATTAGATGTACGGTACATAAAGAGGTACACACAGTTGTCTAATATTGGGTGCGCATTATTAGTACTGTGTGTTTCATAGCCTTGAAATGTGTATATGGCATGTTTTCCTGTGGTTGATCGTGTGACTGATCACCCCACTTTCATCCTGATCCTTAGCTGGATAGTTTCCTAGCTGGTTGGGTTAGTTTGAGTTTGCAGTAAGAGGATTGCATAGTTGCACCTATGGACACTGTATGTGTACTGTACGCTTCGGTAATGTAAGTCATGTTCATCATATAGTGCAAAAACAGTGGGGGTGAATGTAGTAGTGTGATATTGTTGCTCTGTATTATGAACAGGGCATGGTGTATTTCGGAGGATGTTGTATGGGTTGAAACACAGGCTTTTATTCTGAAAGACACGTGTTAGCGTTTTTTGTTTTCAGGGTTCCTGTGTTCACTCAGTGTTGTTAATATGTGTTAGCATGTCCTTATAAAATGTTGTAAATAATTGTTTCATTTGGGTTTTCACATGAGTGGGCACCTTTCTCTGGGAAATCGCGGGGGATGTGTCCAAGTGGCGGCAGCGAGCATTTTATTGTGAAATGCTCTTGTCTGGTTTCCGCTGGCTTGACTTCCTCTTTGTTTTGGGATTTCTTGGGGAAAGGTGCGTAGTTTCTGATCGCTATAATTTCGCCGTCTATAGTTTCAAAGATGGCGTTAAAAGTACTTCAGAACACATGTTAAGTCAGTGTAACAACAGTGTTGTGTTTTAGAATTGCCATTTCAGTTGTTTTTATGCGTAAATCTGCTGTAGAAGTGTGTCGAGGCCTTTGTGTGTCGCAGGGCTGCCGTGTGTCTTGTCACGCTAGTGTGTGCTGTTGAGACTCGCTGTATGGAGCGTAGCGATCGTACTCATGTTACGCAGGCGCAGAAGGGGAGCATGTAAGAAACTCAATGTGAATGTTTCTCCACACACAAATACAGGTATGTAGGTTTATGCATAGTTTTATTATTTTGATAGAAAATACAATGTCAGGTTAATTTATTCATACTTTGCACTGATGTATTTTATTTTTTATTTATTTTTGTTATTTTTGTAATGTTATTGGCAATTCACTGTTCTCTTTGTTTTGGGATTTCTTGGGGAAAGGCACGGAATGAGAGCATGTAAGAAACTCATAATGTGAATGTTTCTCCACACACAAATACAGATCACATACGCGCATCTCGGGAAAGTCTGTCTTCATTTCTTACACAACGCAGTCAGACCCACTACATATATTTAACGATGATGCATTGGTGGTTAAAATAGTCTATACATACAAACACCCTATCTGAATGTTGATTTGGGTAACATACGAAGTGACGATACTTGTTACAATTAATATGATTTCGGTGACTGACATGATTTTATTCAGTGTTAATTAATGGCCTGATGTATGTCTTTTGTGAACAGATTTGCAAGCTATGACCACCTGATGGCGTTTTGGTTTTTGATTGAGCCTAGTATTTGACATTCGTTACCATTAGCTAGCTAGTTACTCACTCATTAATAGCTGTTCTCTTACCTTTGTAATTGTGAATGTAGGATGCAGCATACAACCTAAAGCCTTATCCAATTTGCTGGTTGGTGTTGTTTGCTGGCAAATTCTGTGGCCATCTGTTATTTTGAGCTTTGGGAGCTCCTGCAAAAAATGGGTGTAAAACAGTGCCATCGATAGACCGGAAACACACAAGCAGTATTAGGTAGAATGCGGAAATGATTGTGCAAAGAGTGCATTGGCCGTGTCTGTGGGTGGGTAGCCAGATGTGGGTATGTGTCCTGGTTGCTGCACTAGCGCCCCCTCTGGTCGGTCGGGGCGCCTGTTCGGTGGGGAGGGGGAACTGGGGGGGATAGCGTGATCCTCCCACGCGTTACGTCCCCCTGGCGAAACTCCTCACTGTCGGGTGAAAAGAAGCAGCTGGGGACTCCACATGTATCGGAGGAAGCATGTGGTAGTCTGCAGCCCTCCCCGGATCGGCAGAGGGGGTGGAGCAGTGACTGGGAGTGGGGTAATTGGGGTAATTGGTCAGGTACAATTGCAGAGAAAAAAGGGGGAAAATCCTATTGAAAAAGAAAAAAAAAAACCCGTTAAGGTGCAAATATACGTACCCAAACTCGTAGCTATTCATCTATTTTGTGCATAATACTAATTTTGCCTCCTTTATAGTTTATTCCTGACGTGTCAGATTTAACCTCTGTAATACTGAAAATAGCATGGTGGCGAAGTGGTTAGCGCAGTCGCCTCACAGCAAGAAGGTCCTGGGTTTGAGCCCCGGGGTAGTCCAACTTTGGGGGTCGTCCCGCGTCATTCTCTGTGTGGAATTTGCATGTTCTCCCTGTGTCTGTGTGGGCTTCCTCCAGGTGCTCCGGTTTCATCCCACAGTCCAAAGACATGTAGATCAGGTGAACTGGCTGTACTAAATTGTCCCTAGGTGTGTGTGTGTGTATGTGTGTGGGGGCCTTGTGATGGACTAGCGGCTTGTCCAGGGTGTCTCCCCGCCTGCCGCCCAATGACTGATGGGATAGGCTCCAGCATCCCCTGTGACCCTGAGTAAGGATAAGCGGTTTGGAAAATGAATGAATGAATACTGAAATGAAGTTGCAGGAGCTGAGATCACAGTGTAAACGGAACTTTGCCTAAAAAAGAAATCATTATTTCAGTATCAGTAACTTTCTTTAGCCTTGTCTCATTTACCTCTGACTCAGTTGAGCTGTTGCCATTAGTCTTGCCAGTTACCTCTTCAAATATATAGTACCAAAATATAAGCTTTTTGCATTATTTTTACCAAGGATATGCATAGGGGCATCTCAAAAATGCTCAGTTGGCATCTCCAAATGGCCACTTTATGCAGGCTGGTGTTACGGGCCTCTGAGCATGTGAGACAACACCGTTTAGCGGCACGGTGGCACAGTGGTTAGCGCTGTTGTCTTACAGCAAGAAGGTCCTGGGTTCGAACCCCGGGGTTATCCAGCCTTGGGGGTCATTCCAAGGTAGTCCTCTGTGTGGCGTTCACATGTTCTCCCCGTGTCTATGGTAGGTTTTCTCCGGGTGCTCCGGTTTCCCCCACCATCGAAAAGACATGCATGTTAAGGTTAATACTCCTGTCTGTGCCCATGAGCAAGGCATGGTGAGACGAACTGGAGTTGGTCCCCGGGCGCTGCACGGCGGCTGCCCACTGCTCCTAGCTACTCAGCCAGGATTGGTTAAATGCAGAGTGTAATTTCCCCATGGGGATCAATAAAGTATCTCCAAAAAACAATTATACCTTTCAACCACACGGCCCCGTGTAGCCCAATGGGTTACACAGAATCAAAGGTTAAATGCAATCTTTATAGATGATAATACTACGACTTCTTCTACCACTGAAAAATTAACAGCATGCTGCTGCCCTTAGAGAGAAGTTCAAGTGTAGGTAGACACAAAACAGCCTGACGAAGACCATTGTGGTTTAAACATTGCTTATATTATATAGTATGTGGATAATTTCACATTTTCATTCTATTTTTTTTTTTATTTTAATTTTTTTCTTCTTTTTATTCCACCACCTGTCCTACTTAGAGATTGATGTGTGTACAGCTGTTTGTGTTCTAGGTACACAACGGCACCCTTTGAGGGAGGGATTCCGTGCCTGGTTCAAGGACACCACCTAATGATGAGAGATATTTGAATCCCAGTTTTGCCTTGAGAGCTGCTAGCTGTGTAAATATTTATAACAAAGCTGCTTATTATAGAGCAGCAAATGAAGTGCAACAACTAGATCAATTCCTGAAGCCCTGCATTATGTGCAGGGTGTAAACTTTGCCTTTGGTTTTGTGTGTGTGTGTGTGTGTGTGTGTCACAGATAAGGTATGTATGGTTGGAAAATATGTGTATATGTGTGCTCGTGCTTTTGAGTGCATGTGTATGTGTGCAGCTGCATGTGTGCATGCATGCATGTATATGTTTTTATCATTTTGCACGTTTGTATTTGCATGTGTTCATGTGTGTTCCTTAATGTGTGCTGTTCTACGTGTGTGTGTGTGTGTGTGTTTGCTCATGTGCATGCATCCACTGCAACAGAAATAATGAGGTCATGCATTTGGTTTATATGACTGGCTACTCCCTGTGTGCATTCAGCCTTTGGGAAAATTCTCCCATACTGCATCTCTACATGAGTCGTTCTCAAAGATGGTCAAGTAGGAAAGGTTGATCATCGGACAGACAGTGGAAATCTTTGAGATTACCACTTTAAATTAAAATTCAATCAACTACTAGAGAAAATTGCCACATCCCAAGGGCCAATCTGTGATGCTGGAAGTCGGCACGCCCCGGTCCTCTTTTTTGCTTGCCGACCGACCTGCATTGCACCCTACGCCAGTGCTCATTCATGCGTGTGGTGGGTCCACGGGGTGGTGGCTGTATGTTGTTTTATCGGGCTTTCCATTTCCGAGCGAGGTGCTGTAACTCTGCTGCTGTAATTTTATTGGGTTTCTTGGGAATCGCTCTTAGTCTGGCCCCTCCCCTGGGACCAATTTGCCTCTGGAGACCCTACCAGGGGCTATTTCCCCTGACAACACAGCTCCCATGATCACCGGGACACAAAAACCCTCCACCATGTTAAGGTGGTGATTCTTGGAGGGGAGCCACCACCACATGGACCCACCGCACATGGGGAATGAGCATTGGGGTAGGGTGCAATGCAGGCCCGGCAGCAAGCAAAAGAGGGTGTAGAGATGGATGGCATATAAAACATGCAGGAGAACGTGAATGACTTTTAGCTTACAGTTTAATGAACATCTTGCAGCATGGATGGATTCCAGCGTCTACTTCCTGTTTCCCTGTATGTCACTTCCTTTCTACTACACAACAACGCTTCTAGTAAAAACAATACTCAAAAACTACAGTGACATCTAGTGGTTTAAATGAAAATACAACTAAATAATACAAGCATTAGAGGACACAACATTTACCCTCTTTGTCAAAAAAATTAAATTTCCTTTGGGGTAAATAATGAATTTAGTAAACCTGCAACACAGGTAACACACATAGATTATTCCTTGTCTCTATGCAGTACTGTGTAACAAATAACAAACACAATCAAGAAAATAACATTGTATGTACATTACCAAGAGTGTTATTACTCATAGACTCGAGCCAACATTATTATGTATTATTCTGCATCATAGAACATCAACACAGCCCAGGTATCTTTCTACATTTAGAAAACTGAAACGATATTTGTATGCAGTCTATCTTGAGACCCATAGTTAAGCAGTCACATAATCCTGCATCCAAGCAGGCTTCCTTCTGACTCGTGGACGGTCTGCAGAGGATGGAAGAGTGGGTGGAGCAGGAGGTTCCTGTGGACTTGGAACTGTAGAGATGTCAGGAACCAGATGGCAGGCATTCCATATTTGACCATCCTCCAGTAGGTATCTGCTTTGGGCTACCTTTTTATTGATTCGTTGAGGTTTGCCAAATTTTGGGTGAGCCTTGAGCACATGGAAAGGTGTTTTCACTCGCACACTGTCCCCCTCTTGAAAAGACAGAGTGCGTGCCGTGGAGTTGTCAGATCCAGGACGGTAGACCACATCATAGTAATAGGTGAAGAGCCTGGCAGACCAGCGTGCAATTCGCATTCCAGCATGGCCTATACCGTTCATGGTATGCAGGGTTGTGAGGGCCTGATGATTGGTACATAAGGTAAATCTATGACCCCACAAGTATTTGCACCACTTCTCAACTGCCCAGACACACCCCAGCACTTCTTTTTCAACAGTGGCGCATTTGCGTTCTGCTGCAGTGAGGGTCCGGGAGGCAAAAGCCATCGTGCGTTCTGTGCCTTCAGGGTGAAGCTGGGTGAGCACAGCTCCTAAACCGTAATCTGAAGCATCGGTGGACACCACTGCTGGCAGGGATGGTTCGAAGAGGGCAAGGGCGGCACTGTTCACCAGGAGTTACTTCACTTTCTCAAAGCTTTTCTGTGCCTCAGCTGTCCATTGAAAATCAGCCTCTTTTTTGATGCATGTGCACATTGGCTTTGATTCTGTCACATAGTTCAGGATGAACTTTGAGAACCATGACAACAAGCTCAGAAAAGAGTGCAGTGCAGCAGCGTCTGTTGAAGCTGGGGCATTCAGAACAGCTTCAGTGTATTCTTTGTCAGGCATAATGCCTTCGGCAGACACCACATGACCCAGGAAGCTTAGACTCGACTGATTAAAGCAGCACTTTTCTTCGTTCAGGAGTAAACCTGCGTCTTTCAGATGGTGGAGGACTTTCTTCAGACGAGCATCATGCTCTGTGCTGTTGGCTCTGTAGATGATATCATCGAGATAATTTTGCACTCCTGGCAGACCTTCCAGGATGGTAGCCATCATCTTTTGGAATGCAGATGGTGCAGAGGAGAGGCCACACGGCAGTAGCGAAAGAGACCATCATGGGTAATGAAAGCAGGCTGGTCCCAACTTTCCTCATGTAGAGGCACCTGATGGTAGGCACTTGCCAGATCGATCGTTGAATACACTGTGGTTCCCCACAGAGTGGACAGCAGCTCATCTTTGTGTGGGAGTGGATAGCAGTCTGTGACGACAGCCTTGTTTGGCCCCTGGAGATCCACGCACATACGAATGCCTCCTTTCTTCTGCTGCATAACAACAATAGGAGACACCCAGGTAGAAACATCGATTCTCTCAATCACACCAGCGGCAAGGAGCCTGTTTTTCTCATCTGTGACAGCACCTCTCACAGACGGGCAGTTGGCGCAGTTTTTGTCGGACCAGGGTTACAGATGCAGAAACCTTGACCCGGTGCACAAAGTTTTTAGCACAGCCGATGAGTGGAGGAGAGACGGACAGGTGCATGACAGGGGCATCTGGAGCAGTGGCAAGAGGAGGAGGAGACATTACAGCACCACCTACTATGTGGATGTTCAGTGCTTTCATCAGATCCATACCCAGCAACAGCGTTCCATTCTCCATGATGAAGAAGACTGCTGGGGCGGTGATGTCATATCTGGACACTGTAGTTGAAAGGCATCCCAACACAGGTATGTGTGTCTTAGAGTATGTGACCAACCGAACAGTAGGTGGCGCTAACAGTGACTCACTGAAATGCTCTTTAAACACAGAGCTGGGCAGAATGGACACTGTGGACCCTGTGTCAACAACCAGGTCCATGACATGGGCTGGTGAGTCTGATGGCTGGATTTTGACATTGCACGTTATTTTATCAGCTGTGCGAGCAGACCCTTATGCATAGAACAGTCAGTTCCGGAACCTCCACTTCTCGCACTGGATTGGTGGGAGCAGAGCGACACACTCTGGCAAAATGTCCCTTCTTGTGGCAGTTTTTGCAGGTTGCTTTAGCAGCAGGGCATGAGGGTGCATTCGCTAGATGGCTGTCAGATCCACATCTGAAACATGTATGAGAGGACTTTGTGGTCGTAGCGGTAGGTGCATGTGTAGATGGCTTATTCTGGTACCGTGGTCGATGTGATTTCTTTTGCACAGCTTGTACTTGTAAGCTGGGTTTTTCTCCAACCATGCATTTAGTTTGTTCAGCTGCAGACTCCATCTGTTTGGCAATTGTGATAGCCTTGTCTAGAGTGAGGTTAGGCTCTAGCAGCAGCCTTTCTCTAATGTGTGCATTTGAGACGTACTCAATAAGCTGATCACGCAGTACCTCATCACTTTTATTTCCAAAGTCACATGATGAAGCAAGCTCTTGTAAAGCAGCCAAATACTGAATAACGGTCTCATGTGGGCCTTGAACTAATTTTCTGAATGTGTGGCGTTCCACTGCCACATTAGCCATAGGAGTGAAATGTACTTGTAGTGCAGCAACAGCAGAATTATATTCATCGCCTGTATTTGGCAGTGAGTAAAAGATCCTCTGACCTTTGGTTCCAAGGCAGTGAAGCAGTACAGCTCCTTTTCTTGCAGCTGGCCACACACTCCCTGTTGCATTTATAACTGGGAGATATGTCAAACATTTGCATCCAGGTCTTGAACTGGATAGCAGGTTTCCCAGGACAAGGCAGAAATGGGGCAGGACTGGGTACATTTATAGCCATCTTTGCAAAAAACAAAAAAAGTCATCTATACTTGTAGAATAGCAGGTGGGTTACCTCGTCGCCAATTTGTAGAGATGGATGGCATATAAAACATGCAGGAGAACATGGATGATTTTTAGCTTACAGTTTAATGAACATCTTGCAGCATGGATGGCTTCTGGTGTCTACTTCCTGTTTCCCTGTATGTCACTTCCTTTCTGCTACACAGCAGCCCTTCTGGTAAAAACAATACTCAAAAAATACAGTGACATCTAGTGGTTTAAATGAAAATGCAACTAAATAATAATGCAAGCATTAGAGAACACAACAGAGAGGACCGGGACGTGCCGACTTCCGGCATTGCAGATTGGTCCTTGGGAGGTGGAATGTCACCTCTCTGGTAGAGAAGGAGCCTGAGCTGGTGCAGAAGGTAGAGCGGTAGCAACTAGATATAGTAGGGCTCACTTCCACACATAGCATGGGCTCTGGCACCAAATTTTTGGCGAGGGGCTGGACTCATTACTTTTCTGGAGTTGCCAAGGTGACAGGCGCTGGGCGGGTGTGGGGATACTCACAAGTCTGTGGTTGAGTGCCGCTGTGTTGGAGTTCTCCCCAGTGAACGAGAGGGCTGCCTCTATACAACTGCAAGTCGCTGGGGGGAAGGCTCTGACTGTTGTGTGTGCATATGCATCAAATAGCAGTTTGGAGGATCCAGCCTTCTTGGAGTCTCTGGGTGGTGTCCTGGATAGGGCTCCGCCTCAGCAATCTAGTTCTGCTGGGGGACTTCAACATTCACGTGGGCATTGATGGAGAAACCTGGAGGGACGTGATTGGGAGGAACAGCCTCCCTGATCTTCAACACCAACCTTCGAAAGAAGTTCTCTTGTATCCCGAGGGAGGTTGGAGACATGGAGTCTAAGTGGGCCATGTTCAAAGCCTCTATTGCAGATGCGGCAGGCAGGAACTGTGGTCAAAAGGTCATCGGTGCCTGTCAAGGTGGCAACCTAAGAACCCGTCGGTGTCCACCGGCGGTGAGGGAAGCAGTCAGGCTGAAGAAGGAGGCCTTTCGGGCTTGGTTGTCCCAGGGGTCTCCTGAAGCGGCAGACAGGTACCGGGAGGCCAGAAGGGCTGCGGCTTCAGTGGTCGAGGAAGCAAGAACTTGGGTGTGGGAGGAGTTTGGCGAGGCTATGGAAGAGGACTTTTGGTTGGCCTCAAGGAAGTTCTGGCAAACCATCCGGCGACTCAGGAAAGGGAAGCAGGGTTGACTCAGGCTGTGTTCAGCCGGGGAGGGGAACTGTTGACCCAGACTGGTGATGTTGTCGAGCGGTGGAAAGAACACTTTGAGGAGCTCCTGAACCCGGCTAACACGTCCTCAGTAGAGGAGGTAGAATCTGAAGACTCGGGGAAGCCCCACCCACCAGAGGTCTCTGAGCTAGGTAAGAAGCTCCTTGGTGGCAAGGCGCCGGGTGTGGATGAGAGTCACCCTAAGATGCTGAAGGCTCTGGACATTGTTGGGCTGTCTTGGCTGACACGCCTCTTTAGTGTCACTTGGAGTTCGGGGACAGTACCTGTGGAGTGACAGACTGGGGTGATGGTTCCCATATTTCAAAAAGCGGGACCGGAGGGTGTGCTTCAATTATCAGGGCATCACATTGCTCAGCGTCCCCAGGAAAGTCTACTGTAGGGTGCTGGAAAGGAGGCGCTGACAGATTGTCGAATCTCGGATTTCAGGGGGAACAATACGGATTCTGTCCTGGCTGTGGAACAAGGACTAACTCTTTATCCTTCCGGAAGTGCTGAGGGGGGCATGGGAGTTTGAACAGCCAGTCTACATGTGTTTTGTGGACTTGGAGAAGGCTTACATCCATGTACCCCGGGGCAGTCTGTGAGGGGTGCTGCAGGAGTATGGGGTACCGGGGCAGTTGCTACAAGCCATCCGGTCCTTGTATTACCATAGTGAGAGCTGTGTCCGCATTCTCGGCACAAAGTCAAACACATTTTCGGTGGGTGTCGGACTCCACCAAGGTTGTCCCTTGTCTCCGATTCTGTTTGTGATATTCATGGACAGGATCTCAAGGTGCAGCCAAGGTGAGGAGTGTATCCGTTTTGGAAACCTCAGAATTGCATCTCTGCTCTTTGCAGGTGATGTGGTTTTGTTGGCTTCATCAAAACCCGACCTCCAGCGTGCACTGGGGTGGTTTGCAGTTGAGTGTGAAATGGCCAGGATGAGAGTCAGCACCTCCAAGTCTGAGACCACAGTTCTCTACCAGAAAATGGTGGATTTCTCCCTCCGCGTTGGAGATGAGTTGTTGCCTCAAGTGAAGGAGTTCATGTACCTTGGGGTCTTGTTCACGAGTGAGGGTAGGATGGAGGGGGAGATTAACTGGCGAATTGGTGCAGCATCAGCAGTAATGTGGACGTTGTACTGGACCGTTGTGGTGAAGAGGGAAGTGAGCCGGAAGGCAGAGCTCTCAATTTACCAGTCAATTTTTGTTCCAACCCTCATTTATGGTCATGAGCTTAGGGTGAGATCGCGGATGCAAGCGGCTGAAATGAGTTTCCTTCATAGGGTGTCTGGGCTCAGTAAGTATTAGAGATAGGGTGAGGAGCTCGGACATTCGGAGGGAGCTCGGAGTAGAGCCGCTGCTCCTTCGCATCGAAAGGAGCCAGTTGAGGTGGTTCTGGCATCTGATTAGGATGCCTCCTGGGCGCCTTCCTTTGGAGGTTTACTGGGCATGGCCAACTGAGAGGAGACCCCGGGGTAGACCCAGAACTTGCTTGAGGGATTACATGTCCACTCTGACCTGGGAACACCTTGGGATCCCCCAGGAGGAGCCTGGAGGGCATTGCTGGGGAGAGGGACGTCTGGAGTGCCCTACTTACCTTGTTGCCACCGCAACCCGACCCCTAAGAAGCGGCTGAAGTTGAATGAGTGAATGAACTAGAGAGAAAGGTGCAGTATTTGGACTTTGTTTTTTTTCCTCAGCAGATGAAATGACTTTGGGGCTTAAAGGATCAATTGCTCAAATACATAGACTCTATGTAAATATTTTGGTGCTCTCTCTCCTCCCTCCATTTGACAAGTGAAAAAAGGGTTCATCCTGGTAGTTCAACCAGATAAATGCATAATACTGCCTAGCCTCCGGTCAAATGCTGCATTTAGGGACCAACTCCAGCTTTGGGACCTTGAGTGCATATTTGTCTCCTCCACCTTTATTTCCTCTGTCTGTCTTTACTCTCCTGTCCACTAAAGGCTGAAGTCCCAGTGAAGCTGCAAGTGTGAAATGAGGCGTTTCTACACACCTTGACAAATAAGTTTTTTTTTAAAATGTATTTCTGATTTTCCCCTGTTTCTCTAATTTATTGGCCAATCGATCCCTATTTTAATTCAAACACCCACCCTCGTACTGCGTGCGTTCGCCAACTGCATCTCTCCGGCCGGCAGTCTCGAAGGAGTCGCCTCCAGGCCGAACCACTGTTTTTTCCGACACACCCAGAAATGCATTCATGTGACGAACACAAGCCGACTCCGCCCCCCTCCCGAAGACAGCGTTGCCAATATTGCCGCTTCATCGAGTCTGGCCATAGTCGGGTCTGACGAGACCGGGGCGCGAACCCCAGTCCCCAGTGGGTAACTGCAGCAACACAAAGCCTATGCTTAGACCACTACACCACCGCGGACTCCCTGACAAATAAGTTTTTAAAGAGTAAGTAAATGCTATATCTTACCCATTTTCAATGTATAAAGGATATAAAGGGTGTGGGTGTATAACACAGTGATGGAGGTGTCCATGTATAAAGGATATAAATGGGTGTAGAGTGGAGGACAGTGATGGTGGTGTCCATGTATAAAGCATATACGGGGTGTAGATGTAGAGGACAGTGATATAGGTGTCCATGTATAAAGGATATAAAGGGGTGTAGATGTGGAGGATGGTGATGGTGGTGTCCATGTATAAATGATATAAAGGGGTGTAGATGTAGAGGACAGTGATGGAGGTGTCCATGTATAAAGGATATAAAGGGGTGTAGATGTAGAAGACAGTGATGGAGGTGTCCATGTATAAAGAATATAAAGGGGTGTAAATGTGGAAGATGGTGATGGTGGTGTAAAAGGATATAAAGTAGTATAGATGTAGAGGACAGTGATGGTGATGTCTATGTATAAAGGATATAAAGGGGTGTAGATGTAGAGGACAGTGATGGTGGTGCCCATGTATAAAGGATATAAATGGGTGTAGATGTAGGGGATGGTGATGGTGGTGTTCATGTGTAAAAGATATAAAAGGGTTTAGATGTGGAGGATGGTGATGGAGGTGTGGGTTAGACGGAAGGTGGCAGTGCTGTAGTAGACACCACCCCAGAGGGTGATTAGTTAGCTAAAGCTGGCATGTTGCCTTTCCACTTGCCTCATATTTTATTGTGCCAACACATGTGTCGGCTATGTAAATAGGAGGTGTTGTGTCTTCAATCACCTCATATGACGGGGAAGTGGGAGGTGGGGTTGGTGATCCTAATCTGAGTTTTACCCTGGAGGAAAGAAAGAGACGGCACTTTTTTTTAAAATATTTTATATCCAAAGTAACAAGTTCTACCATCCTATGGAAATACCAAAAACTTTTCAGCTTAAAAATGTCAAGGCAAGGTACAAGGCTTACCACCTTTTTAAAAATAAATATGTTGATGTTTTAAAAAGTGTAGATTTTGTGAGTGCGCGCACAGATGTGCACGCCTGCTTGTATGTATATTTTGTGTGTGTGTGTGTGTGTGTGTGTGTGTGTGTGTGTGTGTGTGTGTGTGTGTGTGTGTGTGTGGTGTGTTTGTGCGAGAGAGAGAGAGTGTGCACACTCAGTATGTGAGCTCTATCCAAAGTTGCCAATGTCACTGTCACCCTGGATCAATATGGCCGCTCAATGTGGATAAACAGAGGTGGTGAGAGAGAGAGTAGAAGAAGAAGAAGAAGAAAGAGGAAGGGGAAGAAAGAGGGAAGGTGCCCGTGTAGATACTACAATAACCTGCCAGCCATCTTGCTCCCGTGACATATGATGACTAGGCATTAAAAAAGAAGCATGATAGAGGACAACCCAAAACATGTCAGTCAGTAATTACCCCGTCCAAAATCAGCTTTGATAACTTTTAGGTATTTCCTCGTTGCTCTTGAGAATTTTTAAGTAACAGGTTTTTGGAAACTTTCGTGACCGATTTCAGCACATTAAAATTCAGTATTTACAGACACCAAAAACGGTTTCAAAACCTTTTACAGCATCTAGAGATAAAGCATGTGGACGTAAATCTATGTAAAACCCAATTATTGGCCTCCATAAAGCCAGTCTCTATGCTAAAAGATAATCTAGAATAAAAAGTTATGTCTTAAATAAATCTACAAATAAACATAGGTAATGGTGAGGTGGTAAAGTTTCAACAAATGTGTTACAAAACAAAACCATTTTTTGAATGGTTATGATGTTGAATAAGCTAGCCCTTAATAATAACATATTACATTTATATAGCGCTTTATGTAGACACCCAAAACGCTACACTGTGAAGGGGGGAAACTCACTTCAACCATCACCAATGTATAACACCCATCTGGGTGATTCACGGCAGCCATTTGGCGCCAGAACGCTCACCACACATCAGCTTGAGGTGGAGAGGGAGGAATCATTGAGCCAATTACATGGGGGGATGATTAGGTGGCCAGATGGAGAGAGCCGGGTAGGGAATTTTGCCAGGGCACCAGGGGACCCCCTACTCTTTGCAATAAGTGCCATGGGACCTTTAATGACCACAGTGAGTCAGGACCTCAGTTTAGCATCTGATCCGAAGGGCGGCATCTCCGACAGCACAGTGTCCCAATCACTACACTGGGATTTATTTATTTGTTTGTTGTTTATTAGGACCAGCGGGAAGACTACCCCCTATTGGCCCGCCAGCACCACTTCCAGCAGCAACTCAGTTTTCCCGGGAGGTCTCCCATCCAAGTGCTAGCCAAGCCCATACCTGCTTAGATTCTGTCATGCAGCAGAAGCAGGCTACATGTTGGTATGGCTGCTTAACTTAAACATGGAGTCTCTTTAGGTTGAAATCCATGCAGTCTGTCCAGACATGCAAACTCAGGCATGCTGCTGGACAAATTAAATATCTTCAACTAGAGAACTTTGAAACATTGGCGCAACATGAACACTCCATGGGTGGGATCAGAAGCATCTTATTTAACCAGGTGTGTTTTAAGGCTGAAATCAGTGATTTCCTCTGAGAGTGAGATCTACAAACAAGATGCAATGGTCATTGTCGATTGTGGGCCGTCAGATGAGCAGTAAACAGTTCCCACCCTTGTAAAAATGGCATCCTCAGACCAAAGCTAATATAGGCAATCGGATATATTAATAAATTAACCTCTGTGGGAACACTGCTATATTACTACTGTTACATTGATTGTGGAATTGGTATTTTACCTGTCCAACAAAAGCATCAACACATCATCATCGTGTTTGAATCCTTTTTTCCTACTTGAGTAGGAATGTGTTTGCTGCTGCATCAGTGCTCATTAGAACTGGTCAAAAAATTACACTGATGGTGTAATTTGAGAGTCTCCAACCATGGTCAAGATGCCAGTTAGCGTTATGTAACCCGACTTCATGGCCCAGATGGATAAAATAACTATTAATGGAGAACATATCCAGATTTTGGCTTTAGATAATGTTGGACTGAGGGCTCCACCAGATAAGTTCCTACCACACAAACCGAGGCCTGATTTCAGTGTTCCGAGTAGGACTTGGCTTCAGGATTTTTGCTGCGACAACCTCTCTCAATTCTTCCTTTCTTTATCTATTGCATTGCCAAATAAAGGTTTAAACAGACGAGTGAAATAAAATAACGGTGGACTGCAGACAGGAAGCTTTGTTGTTGTCTTAAATAAAAGGCAGAGGATTTCTCAGACAGATGGCTACTTTTCAATTCATCTATGCTAAGCTCCGCTTCCTTTGCCAGATGCACAGAAAAATACCTCATTTTCCTTTATCTCTCACTCTTCCTTTCTCTTCCTCTCCTGTCTGTCTCTCTGTCTGTCGCTCTTCCTGTCCATCTGTCTTTAATACAAGATATAATATGCCTTGCAGCTGACATTTTCATGCAGAGTGCGCACTTTTTAGGTGACACTGGGGTACTACCAGCTCCTATCCTTAGGTAGAGATAGAGTTATGTTCTCACCACTGAACTCCACGGGGAATAGACTCCCTACAGGGGCGGTCACATTGACTTTGATGCAACCGAAATCCCTTCATTCCCAGCAATGAATATGAAGGTAGCAAGATGTGATATCATGCTACAGGAGCAAGGGGGGAGGCTCAGAGGTATCCCAAAAGAAAAAAAAATGTAATAATAGGGTAATGCTACCTATCCATCCATTGTTATTCAACAGCATGGCTGACATGACTCACAGACTGTCTTCAGTGTCATCACATTGTGCACAAAACCTACAGAGATTGACAATGGACACAAATAGTTGAGTCTACAGAGTCTCACACTGGAGTGGATTTTCACAAAGTGATCCCATGATGAGTAAAACAAAAACAAAAACATCTCCCATCCAGGACTATTGATCCAAATGTCACCTGTGTAGTATAGATAGTTTGTACTCTAGTGGCTGCATCTGTCCGGACCAGACAGACATTCCCCCTTTGTCAAGTTAGGTTACATTTTCTGTCAGTCATGTTGAGTGCAAATTGTTTAATTCACATCAAATTGATCCAGTACATATTGAAATTTTTACAGTTGAGCTTATTCAGAACGCTGCATTCAGTTGGTTGTTCCCATTGGTTTAATGGTTCATTCCAGTGGGGGCAAATTAATCAGCTAACATCCATTAAAACACGTTTGGAGAGGTGTCCGGGTGGCGTGGCGGTCTATTCCATTGCTTACCAACACGGGGATCGCTGGTTCGAATCACCGTGTTACCTCCGGCTTGGTTTGGCGTCCTTACAGACACAATTGGCCGTGTCTGCAGGTGGGATGCCGGATGTGGGTATGCCTCCTGGTTGCTGCACTAGTGCCTCCTCTGGTCGGTCGGGGCACCTGTTCGGGGGGGGGGGAGACTGGGGGGAATAATGTGATCCTCCTATGCGCTATGCCCCCCTGGTGAAACTCCTCACTGTCAGGTGAAAAGAAGCAGCTGGCGACTCCACATGTATAGGAGGAGGCATGTGGTACTCTGCGGCCCTCCCCGGACCGGCAGAGGGGGTGGAGCAGCAACCAGGACAGCTTAGAAGAGTGAGGTAATTGTATTGGTACAATTGGGGGGAGGGGGGAGGGAAAAAACACGTTTGAATAGATGTTTCAAACCAAAATGGACACCAAAATTGCACTAAACCAGTGGATCTATGTTAACACACCCCCTGCTACGCCGCCACACCCACCTCGGTGCAGCCAGGTTCCTTTCCAGCCATGAAATTACCAAATGGATGCAAATTCACCTTGCACCCAAGGAAATGCCGATCAACTTGAGTTTGTGTCTCTGCTGGCTCAAAAATAGAGGCCCTAATGTTAAAGTGCATACAGTCATAGACTCCCTGTCTCTTTAGCACCCTTACTCAAGAGTGCTCTCTCTCTCTCTCTCTCTCTCAGGTTGAAAGGGGTTTAATCTTTGTCAGAGTTGCCTCCCTTCCTCGATACTTTAGCAGCAGTAATGCTTTTCTAGCTGAAAGGCTGCTAGAAAAGTTAAGTTAGTTACAGACTCTTAAAAAGTAAGAGACTCTAAATCGCCCATGAGTCTGAATAGGTGTGTGTGTGTGTGTGTGTGTGTCCGCTGAGAGGTTGGTGACTGGTTCAGGCTGTTTCCCTACCTTCAGCTCAATTCCTGCTTGGATAAGCTCCAATTTGATAAGATTTGATGAAGAGAAAGTGTGGATAAACACACTCCATATCTTTATGGTGCAAACTACCAAACCAATAAAGACGTTACTTAGAACTAAGAAACTGTACGCCTTTTCTGACCATTTAAAAAAAGAAGAAAAAAGGTAAAACTACAAGTAAATCACAAAACCATTGAGACGCATAGAGTTTTGCTCAGCCCTTCGTTTTATTTGTGCATGCATTCATCTTAGTATGGTTTGTTTTGGGTTTTTGAAACAGCGCATGGGAAAGGTCATTGCATGCAGGGAACTGGATGAAAATTGTGGTTTATTCTTTATTCTCAAAGTGGACGGCAAATAGGAGCGCTGCTGTAACCAGGTTCTGCAATGACATCTTTTTTTTCTCTCCCCCTTTTTCTCTCCAATTGTACCTGGCCAGGGTGGCACAGTGGTGCAGTGGTTAGCACGGTCACCTCATAGCAAGAAGGTCCTGGGTTCGAGCCCCAAGGTAGTCAGACCTTAGGGGTCATCCCAGGTCGTCCTCTGTGTGGAGTTTGCATGTTCTCCCCATGTTTGCGGGGGTTTCCTCGGGGTGATCATGTTTCCTCCCACAGTCCAAAGACATGATCAGGTGAATCAGCCGTGCTAAATTGTCCCTAGGTGTGTGTGTGTGTGTGTGTGTGTGTGTGTGTGTGTGTGTGTGTGTGTGTGTGTGTGTGTGTGTGTGTGTGGGTCCTGTGATGGCCTGGCGACCTGTCCAAGGTGTCTCCCTGCCTGCCGCCCAGTGACTGCTGGGATAGGCTCCAGCATCCCCTCGACCCTGAGAACAGGATAAGCGGTTTGGATAATGAATGGATGGATGTACCTGGCCAATCACCCTTCTCTCTGAGCAGTCCCGGTCCCTGCCCCCCCCACCCCCCGCAAATCCGGGAAGGGCTGCAGACTACCACATGTCTCCTCCGATACATGTGGAGTTGCCAGGTGCTTCTTTTCACCTGACAATGAGGAGTTTCGCCAGGGGGACATAGCGTGTGGGAGGATCATGCTACCCCCTGTTATTATGTCAGGGCTGTCAGGATAAAAAGGAAATATACAGTGACTATAGAATCAGGAGTGGGATGACTGCTTGTTTTGTGATGTGTGTGTGGTGAGTGTCTCTGCTGATGTCACAGGAACTGATGGGCTGATGTATGTCAATACCATCCGAAAGAAATCAAACCTGTATGTCTGGTTGCGACAGGTTGGGATCAGTTCCAAAAAGCATATTTTCCATTTGCAAGTCAAACTAAGCCCTGAAGAGATGTGTAGTGGAAGAAAAAGACCTTATGATAATAATTGTGATGCCACGTAAAACTTTTCAAGCGACTGCAAAAATCAGTTTGTCTACACTTGTCTTGCCTTCCATAAACTCTTCTAAGTAAATAGTTATAGGTCGAATCTGTGTACAAGAAAAAAATCTATAGGATAATGATCATGCTAAGTTTTGTTCTCCTTTTCAGTGCAGTGCTCGATTAACCAACCAGGGGCCCGTAAGTCAAACACATTTAGGTGACCTCACACACATACACACACACCTTCCATTGGCTCCACCCAAACCACATGACTATAACGCTCACCTCTGCAAGGAAACAATCTCGAAAACAGTTCCTTTAATCCTGACGTTCATTACAGTTTGAACGCTGCAGGGTTATTTTGAAGCTGCAAGCCGTTTAGTCTTTTGGTTTTCTGGGGTTAACAGAGAAGCAGAGGGCTACATATGTATCGCTACATCAAGCTAGTAGCTTGGGTCCTCTTGTTGATCACTACTGTACTCCTCCTGGGACTCCTACAGGAATGAGAGTCTCTGACGCTCATACCCCTGCCTGAGACTACAGTAGGAGACCTTGCATCAGCAGAGATGTATCGACTCACATAAAAAAAATCATAACTGGGAAAAAAATATCTCCTGGCCTGTCTTTTTTGATGTAGTGTTCTATAATCTGAAAATTTGATCAAAATGAATAGCCTATAAGATATAGAAACACCGGGGCGGCGTGGCTCAGGAGGTAGAGCAGGTTGTCTAGTAATCGGAAGGTCGCTGGTTCGATCCCTCCCTGCAGAATGTGTTGAAGTGTCCTTGAGCAAGACACTGAACCACTAACTGCTCCTTATGAGCAGGTTGGTGCCTTGCATGGCAGCCTCCGCCATCAGTGTGTGAATGGGTGGGTGTGAGGCATGTCTGTAAAGCACCGAGTGGTCGGTAGACTAGAAAAGTGCTATATAAATGCAGTCCATTTAGAAACAGGTCTTTACGTGAGGGGAGATAGATATTTTACAATGCTTAAAGTGGGTAAAAAAAAGTTAGTTTCACTCTGTGAGATGTGAGAACTTTAAAGCAACATTTCTCTACTCTGAACCATGTAAGGCTTCAGTCTCGGTCCCTTTTTTCTTGTAGAATTTTGTCCGTGCCACAGCAGCACCCCCAATCTTTTTGGGGCTGCCTGTTGGCTTCGATCTCTAGACCTTTGCCAAATCTGGCTAAGAATATTATCAAATCTTCAACCAGATTTGAAATCTTTGCATGGCAACAGTAACATCATGCAACTTCAAACTGAACTGGCCAATGACCTCAGATGGACACAGATTGCATATGTTGTACACCCCAGATGTGCAATTCTTTATTTGTAATTGAGAAGTATTGATTTAAAATTATCTGAAAAAAATTCTAGTCTTGCAATGCTAATTTTAAAATAACCATTATGAGAGCAGATATTCCTTACTGCCTCCCATTGATGTGCATACCTACACATCTTCTGCCAGAGTCCATTCCTTTATTACATCACATATCACATATCGTTGATGCTGTTTATTTATATTTTGGTATACACATCCCAAGTAACACACCATTTATTTGTGGATGGAGGGATGTAGTTATGTTTCTGCTACTTTGCATTTAACAATCTTGATACAGATTTGTGGATTGTAGTATTCTAGTATTTATTTGTGGATGGAGCGGTATATTTATGTTTCTGTCCATATGCAAATAACAATCACAATACAGATTTGTGGATTTTCGTATTTATCTTTTTCGTTTATACTTCCATTTGCTTTATTACATTGTCAGTTGTGATGCAGAATGTAAAGCAGCACTAGACAACTTTTCACCCCCCCCCAGCCCCCCAGCATTTCTAACCAGTATTATTGTTTGTGCCACGGTCACAAAGACAACTGGATCACTTTCTGTTTATTAGCAGCCTGGCTACTGTCCAAAGCAAGAAACAACCGTCAAAATCCCGTTTTGAACTAGAAAATCTGATCTCAGTGTTATGATAAAGGCAGGTAAAACATCTGGTAATAAGTAGACAGGTTGGGTTACTTACTGATCCAGTATAAAGAATGCCAACTGAATGTCGGTTTGGAACACACTCAAGTCCCAGGTGTTATCAAACTCTGTTTCCCCGTTAAGATGTGTTTCCCCCTTGCCAGAGTTCAATACAACACCGGGATGTTTCATTAACCGTAGCCTAACCTCAACTCAACCCTAACCCTAACCTTGACCTTAATCTTATTTTTTATTTTATCTTATTTTTTTAATTTCCCGCCCCCTTTTTCTCCCCAAGTGTATCCAGCCAATTACCCTATTTTCTGAGCTGTCCCGGTCGCTGCTCCACCCTGCTCCACCCCCTCTGCCAAGCCGGGGAGGGCTGCAGACTACCACATGCCTCCTCCGATACATGTGGAGTCGTCAGCTGCTTCCTTTCACTTGACAGTGAGGAGTTTCGCCAGGGGGACGTAGCACGTGGGAGGATCACGCTATTCCCCCCCATTTCCCCCTCCTCCCTGAACAGGCACCCCAACCGACCAGAGGAGGTGCTAGTGCAGCGACCAGGACGCATACCCACATTCAGCTTCCCACCCACAGACATGGCCAGTTGTGTCTGTAGGGACGCCCGACCACGCCAGAGGTAACGCGGGGATTCGAACCAGTGATCCCCGTGTTGGTAGACAACGGAATAGACCGCTACGCTACCTGGACGCCCCACGCTTACCTTAATCTAATCGTAACCAACAGTGTGTGTTCGAACACGTGACCAAAAGTCACCAAAACTTTATTGTCGGCCATGTTGGAGGATAAGAATGCTGTGGGCGAATTGCACTTAATCAGACACGCCTTCATTTTGTTTAATTTACAAATGTGGTAGTAATAGCGATAAATGTATATACTCTCACTTGACGCAGAGAAGGCTTTCGACCGCGTCGAATGGCCTTGTCTATTCGAGGCGGTCACACATTTTGGCTTTGGAGATACATTTTGCAAATGGGTTAGATTACTAAGTACTGGGCTTACTGCAGAAGTCTTGACAAATATTATGGTCTCTAAACATTTTAATATCTCTAGAAGTTGCCCGCAAGGAAGTCCTTTATCACCATTGCTATTTATTCTAGCAATAGAACCATTTGCTATAGCGGTGAGGATGCATAATGACATTAATGGAATTTGACAAGGTCATTTAGAACATAAAATAGCACTTTTTGCCGATGACAATTTTGTTCATAAAAAATCTAAACAATTCTGTCTCTGCACCCCTAGATCTTATTGAAACATTTGGAAAAATATCTGGATATAAAGTTAATTATTCAAAATCATCTATAGTGTTATTGAATAAAACAGAGAGGAAACATAGCCAGGTTTATGCTTCTACTTTCAACCCAACAGATAAGTTTGCATATATGGGTATAAAAATCGTCCCTGAGGTGAATAATATTACTCAGATAAATCATGACCCAATTCTGGAAGCTACTACCTCATCAGTAGAACATTGGACATCTTTACCTATTTCTATGAATGGCAGGATAGATATTTTAAAAATGAACATACTCCCTAAATTTATCTATCTATTCCAGAATATCCCCCTCATCTTTGTTTACTAGAATTAAAAAATTGTTTACCAACTTTATTTGGCAAAATAAATGTCCCAGATTATGTCTATATTTATTATATTTACCATATGACCGAGGAGGCCTTAAATGCCCAAACATCCAATGGTATTACTGGGCAGCTCAGCTGCAGTCCATAATGTTTTATTTTTCATCTGAAAGCCCTCCTGCTTGGATGGAGTTGGAATCCAGTTCTATTTCGCCAAGCTTACCAATGCACTTGTATTTGTATTGTGCAGATCGCAAATACTTGAGAAAACATACAGACAACCCTATTGTATTGGCCATGATTAACGTTTGGTTTGACATTTGCAAATATTTAAATATTAACCCCTCCTGGCCACGCTTCAGTCCTATTTGGGGTAATGCCAACTTTAAACCAGGAAAAAGTGAGCCAGGATTTCACATATGGGCTGAAAAAGGGTTAAGGAAATAGTAGATAGTATGTACAGAGAAGATGAAGTACTTATGTCCTTTGTAGAAATATCAACCAGGTATGACATCCCAAAGAATTATTTTTTTTCAGATATCTTCAAATTAGGAGCTTTATATCTGTGTCTCAAAACCATTAATTAGAGATACCTGCTATTTCCTTAATAGAGGTAGCAATCATAGGACACTGTTATGATAAAGGTTTAATTTCATCTTTGTATGACTTGTTTGTATCTGGGTCTGATGAAACCTCAGAATCCAAACCGAGACTATGGAAGGAAGATATAGATGAGGAAGTATCCTTAGAAGACTGGAGTGAGGCATGTAAGAAGGCTCAGAGGCAGACAGTCAACAGTAACCTGAAACTTACACAATATAAATGGCTGATGTGTACATACATAACTCTTAAATTGCATAAGTTTAATGATAACATTCCTGATACTTGTATCAAGTGTAAGGAGGCAAGAGGGACACTGTACCACTGTATATGGGAATGTGTGAAAGTGATATCCTTTTGGCAGGATATTATTAATATGTTTAATCAAATTTTATCAAAGAAATTACCACTGGATCGTAAGCTTTTCATTTTATTAGCTTTTTATACTCACTGGCCACTTTATTAGGTACACCTTGCTAGTACCGGGTTGGACCTTTTGCCTTCAGAACTGCCTTAATCCTTCGTGGCATTGATTCAACAAGGTACTGGAAACATTCCTCAGAGAGTTTGGTCCATATTGACATGATAGCGTCACGCAGTTGCTGCAGATTTGTCGGCTGCACATCCATGATGCGAATCTCCTGGTCCACCACATCCCAAAGGTGCTCTATTGGATTGCTTTGCTTTCATGTTGTTGACGCCAAATTCTGACCCTACCATCCAAATGTCGCAGCAGAAATCGAGACTCATCAGACCAGGCAACGTTTTTCCAATCTTCTTTGTCCAATTTAGGTGAGCCTGTGCGAATCGTAGCCTCAGTTTCCTGTTCTTAGCTGACAGGAGTGGCACCCGGCGTGGTCTTCTGCTGCTGTAGCCCATCTGCCTCAAGGTTCGACGCGTTGTGCGTTCAGAGATGCTCTTCTGCATACCTCGGTTGTAATGAGTGGTTATTTGAGTTACTGTTGCCTTTCTATCAGCTCGAACCAGTCAGGCCATTCTCCTCTGACCTCTGGCATCAACAAGGCATTTTCGCCCACAGAACTGCCGCTCACTGGATATTTTCTCTTTTTCGGACCATTCTCTGTAAACCCTAGAGATGGTTGTGCGTGAAAATCCCAGTAGATCAGCAGTTTCTGAAATACTCAGACCAGCCCGTCTGGCACCAACAACCATGCCACGTTCAAAGTCACTTAAATCACCTTTCTTCCCCATTCTGATGCTCGGTTTGAACTGCAGCAGATCGTCTTGACCATGTCTACATGCCTAAATGCATTGAGTTGCTGCCATGTGATTGGCTGATTAGAAATTTGCGTTAACAAGCAGTTGGACAGGTGTGCCTAATAAGTGGCCAGTGAGTGTGTATATATATATATATATATATATATATATATGACCAACCCACACTTACAAAGCAAAGAGTTAAGTTTTGTAGACGTGTAAATTACAAACTAAATGTATAATTGCTCCTAATTGGAAAAATGTTGATGGACCAAGAATTGGAATGTGGATTAAAGAAATGGCATCAAACATGTCAATGAAAAAGATAACATATATTGTTAGACGTAAACAAAATGTTTTTGGTGATATCTGGAGACCCTTTATGTACTTTGTAAGACATGATATTAATGTTGGTAACCTGCTTCAGCAGGAACAAGGAGTAGGGTGGTATTATGATATGCATTGATTCCTTCAATTTTTTTCGCAGATTTAAAACGAATGGCATTTACATCTGCACAATCAACGTGCTTGACAAATGAAGGCACAAGCCATGTATATTTCACTTGAGTGCATGGTAGTTTGCCATTAAGTCGTAGCCACACTTCTACATAAAACAAGACACTTGCTATGTGCGAGCAGCCTTCGCCCAATCCGGCCATGCAACCAGTACAGTGGGCAGAAAGAACTACAGCATCTTCAGTTATGATCCACAGCTGGACAAGTGGATCATTTATCTGTTGAGAATGCCTAACTTTCTCAACCAAAACATATGTCTTGTTTATAATACAACCAAGAACACTATTAATAAATCCAGAAACCATGCTTGTAGGCTTGAAGGCTTCGAGGTGTTTTGAACTGATTTTTTGTGTAAAAGCTTGTGTCCAAAACAAGATATGAAAGAATGTCACAAAATTCAATTGGTGGTAGACATTCTGGACTGCGCTTTTGAGCAGGAATGAGCCGTGGATCTATTCCAATCTTTTTTTATCTTCTCTTGGTAGCGACTTTTCACATCTCCTTCGAGTTTATCTGCATATTCCGATAGCATTAGTTTCGTGTTTACGTCATCACTAGCCCTTTTCAGTTACGCAAGTCCTCCAACATGGCCACGGCCTCGTATCGAAAACATGTGTGACGTCATGCGAACATACACCATAACTAACCTGTTTCCATGCGAATGCTTTTGTCTGGCTAGGGGGAAACAGATCTCAATGGTGAAATAGAGTTTGATACAACACAGGAGCTCGCTCCATCAAGTGAATGCCTGTCCGAGGTTCACTCTTGTTTTACCTCCATTTCTGTCACCCTCCCTCTTCACCTTCTTTGCCTCCTTTGTCAACGGGGTTCTTTGTCTCTTGCCGGGTAGAGTTTCCACCCTCACTTCGTTAGTTCCACCATCCGCCATTTCTGCTACTACAGATAGCTACCGATAGCTATCGGGGAAAACAAAAATTCTATCCTCTTCCAATATTGGTTCCGCAACGGTTTACGCACTTCCTTTGTGCCGTAAATCAAGCCTTCATTTTCCCCCAAGATCGTACTTGGTGGCAGACATGAACCAGTCCCTCTGTGTGGTGCAGTCTAGTCTTCTGGTTTACTGTCACCGACATGAAAGAAATTCCTCGAAATCACGCACACGGCTTCAACTGACCAGGAGCCAGCACTTTACCAGAAGCCATACCAACACGTACCCTGCCTCTGCCAAATGATGGAAGCAAAGCAGGTATGGGCTTGGCTAGTACTAGGATGAGAGACCTCCTGGGAAAATGACTTGCTGCCAGAAGTGGTGTTGGTGGGCCAGTAGGGAGCAGTCTTCCCTCTGGTCCGAAAAAACAAACAAAAACAAATATCAAATCCCAATGACGGGGATACTGTGCTGTAGGAGATGCCGTCCTTCGGATGAGACGTTAAACCAAGGTTCTGGCTCACTGTTGTCATTAAAGGTCCCATGGCACTTGACTCAAAGAGTAGGGGGTTCCCTGGTGTCCTGGCAACATTTCCAACCTGGCTGTCTCCCTCTGGCCACCTGATCATCCCCCCATGTAATTGGCTCAATGATTCCTCCCCGTCCACCTCAACCAGATGTGTGGTGAGCGTTCTGGTGCAAAATGGCTGCCGTGAATCACCCAGGTGAGTGCCACATATTGGTGGTGGTTGAGGTGAGTTACCCCCTTCAATGTGAAGTGCTTTGGGTGTCTAGAAAAGCGCTATATAAATATAATGATCATTATTATTACTTGCGACCATGATAAACTGAAGCAGGAACAATAGCTCAATAGACCACCCACTCCGCCCTCATTTTACACGTCACCTCTCCAGACACAGGCAGCGGATGGGCCCACTTCAGCAGCCGTTTTGTTCCCTTTGCTCTGAGGACATTGAAACATCTTCAAACATCTTCCGAGATCCACGCTGATGAAAAGCGGCGATGTTCACTGTTTCTGTGTGAATGCTGTGGGGACCAGGGGTTATGTGTATCTGTGCTGCTTGCTTTGTGTGAATCTGTTGTTCTGTTGTTTATGTGCCTATTGGGGGAGTTGATAAAGGCTTAATTCCACTGTAGATGGAATTATAAATTGTTTTGTGTTGGCCTTGTAAATTGAATGCTCCGAAAGGCAATAACAGATGTTGCATTGTATTCCTGCCGTTTGGTAATGTTCAACCCCCGCTCCTCTTGAGTCGCGGTGGAAACTAGATGTATAAAAGAGTACTCCAGTTACTGTGCCAGATTGAAAAGTCTGTTATTTCATACACAGTGTGGAATGCACTGGAGTCTGAACATAGTATAGGAGCGGCTTCTCATTTAAATGGGTTGTTAAATGCACTTTAAGAGAATTGCTCTCATGAAAAGTTTTTGATCTTGCCTTGTTTCAATTTTATTCTGTTTTTAGTTTTTAATCATTTCATCGTTTTTAATGTTTCCCAGCTATTATTATTGTTATTGTTATACTTATTATCCTTATTATAATTATTATTACGCTGTCATTGCTGATGCCACACTTTATCTATACCGTGCGTTGGACACACCATCGGATTACTTGCAAGAACCACGTCAACGTGCCAACACTAATTTTTTTGGGTGGCAGTTTTGAAACTTTCATTGTTCATTGTTTTCATCAACCAACCGTGGCCAACCATTCTCTCATTCCCATGGCAGTGGCATAAAGTAAACAAACTGCAGATCGCCCAAAGGCCCTCTGGAGACGGCCTATAAAACCAGGAATGTGCGAGTGAATACACATGTGAGAGAAAGCCCTGGGTTTGACTCAGATGAGGATGCAGTTTTCCTGTGATGTTAATCTCCTTAAACAATTCTACCACCAATGCGCACGCCTGATTTACGCCTTTGTGAAGTTGTTTTGCAGTCCTTTTTTTTTCTTCTCCTGATGTTCATGCTGGCTCGGCAATCAAACACACAAGTTTGATTGGATGGAAAATTTCTAACGTGCTCGGCGGGATTCTTGTGGTTGTTACATAACGAAACTGGATAAATGTACCTGTTGGATGATGTTTGTGTTGAAGTACTGTATTCTGAATCCAGATCTTATTAAGTCACCTATGGACACATGCTAACCCAGTGTGGATGCAAGTGCTGCTGTCCTGATGTCTTAATATTCAATTCTAGTGGACAGTGTTGGACTCTTATGATCCCATTACTCATACAGTTACTTTGGCCAACATCTCACATGTATTGTTTGTAAAATACTTATATTATACTTATATCTATTTTGTAACTTGCAGTCAAGTGATTATTATTATTATTATTAACATTGATATTATTATCATTATTCTTGTTGCTGCTGTTGTTGTTGGTCAAGTTTATTTGTATAGCTCAAAATCACAAGGTAGTCCCAATAGACAACGATATACGACATATGACACCCTCTCTCTCCTTGGACCCTAGACCCGAATAAGGAAAAACTGCACAAAAAAAACCTTATCAGGAAGAAAAGATATGAGAGAAACCTCACGAAGAGCAACAGAGGAGGGGTCTCTCGACGGACAGACATGTAATAGGTGAATTGTTATTATCATTTATTATTATTATTATTACTATTATCATCATCATTATATCAACACTTGAAAAGTTTGAAATCATTCGTTTTTGTAATTTTCAATCCAGCATAGATAGATAGATATGTGTATATATATATATATATATATATATATATATAGATAGATAGATAATTAAGATAAATTCATGGGGGATATATTTTCTCACACAGTGCATGCTACACAGAAGACAGTAAATAGAAATTTGAAACACGGCATGATAAAATAAATGCCTCACAGTACTCAAATACAGAACAATATATAACACGGGAACGAACACAGAGACCGCACACCCACCATATGAGAACAAGACACAGATTGACATGGCATGTGTTGTAAAGTGTAGGTTGAGCAATGGCTTGGGACGCCAAAAATAGGTCAGAGGCCTGCTTTTGGCTGGGAATCCCCACATGGCAAGGATGTTGTTTCATGAGCTTCTGTCCCACAGAGAGACTGAATGTCCCTTTGCAAGTGTTTCCTCTGTCCTCATCCTGCTGCACCCCCTCCCCCTCCACCACCACCACCACCACCAACATACAGACCTTACTGCCACTGCCAGACATAATATGACACCAAAGACGTAGGATTTGAAAACATAAGTTCCCCTAAAACTTCCCTTAATTTTTTCAAGATTCCTCAAAAGAGTTGTGTATTTGCAGTATTTACAATTACTGTTTCAATCAATCAGTCAAGCAAGCAAGGAAGCAATCAGTCAGTCAATTATCATTTACTCAATCATTTGATGCTAAATGTCAAAGTTTATTAGTGGAGTTGGGGTATATATAGTTTGTGTGTGTGTTGTCGTATATGTTGTTTCTTGTGCTGGCAGTATATAAATATTGTGTCTGTCCATTTATTGTTTGACATGACGGGTTTTGGCCATGGCTACCAGTTTTGAGAAAAGATAGTAAACTGTTTCAGAGTGGGGCTGCAGAATTACATAGTTGATGGTGAAACATGAATTTATGACATTTGAAAAGTGTGCAGTGTCAATGCATTTTGTGTGATAGCAATTAAAAATGCCATTTTATGTCCAAAGTGTGTTGTTGTGCTACCAGTGTGAAGACCCTGTCTGTCTTCTCCTTACTCTTTCCATCCAGTGCCATTATCAGATGGGCGTCAGCAGCCAATAATCCGGTGAAGTGGGGCTACATTTTGCATTCATCAGCTGATTTGACAAAAATGTCAGCAGTTTCATATACTAAGTCAATGGCCGGGGATTAACATCTGCTCTTGAACTGTTGCACGAATACAGCTCATTTTAGAATGGCACACAGGATCTATAAAAACAAAAGACTTGGCACAAATGAGTCTTAATGGCATGTTTTATCAAAATAACTTCCTAACTTAACTTCACCAGCAAAGGTTTCATGACATTTGAGGAAGTTTCAGAGTCGTTTACATTATTGGTTGAGGTTTTCATATTGTAAAAAAAATAAATAAATTTACGAACCAATAATGGAATAGCTGGTGGATAATTTAGTACATTACTACATTATTGGCAAAAATGTTATCACATTATTGGTTGGAGACTACATGTGATTTTATTATAGCATCGGCAGGTATTAGATTATTGGTCTTTGCTGGTTCTTTTTGGAAAGGTGGGCTTGAGGCATGTACATTTTTAAAGAACGTTTTGCACATTTTCAATTTTTGTTTTGTTTTGGATTTCCCCCCCTTTTTTCTCCCCAATTGCATCCGGCTAATTACCCCACTCTTCTGCTCTACCCCCTCTGCCGATCCGGGGAGGGCTGCAGACTACCACATACCTCCTCCAATACATGTGGAGTCGCCTGCCGCTTCTTTTCACCTGTCAGTGAGGAGTTTCACCAGGGGGACGTAGCACGTAGGAGGATCACCTTATTCCCCCCATTTCCCCCTCCCCCCCGAACAGGCGACCAGAGGAGGCGCTAGTGCAGTGACCAGGACACATACCCACATCTGGCTAGGACGCCCAACCAAGTGGGAGGTAACACGGAGATTCGAACCGGGATCCCCGTGTTGGTAGGTAACGGAATAGACCGCTACGCTGACCGGACACCCCAAATCGATTCTTAAAAACGTTGTTGTCAGTCTTAAGTAGCCTCCTCGCTGCTGGCAATGTTGACTTGCCGTGCACCTCTTCCGGAAAACACGACAGTGGCTAGTCAATCGCTGCTAACGTTGGAGCAGCAACAAATTCAGCCAGTCGCATCGTAATTGAAGGCAAGCGTTAGGGCGCATTTTGGATTTTAAAATCTCCCAGAACTATGCCAAGAACTCGCCTGGAACTATGCCAAGGGGGGAAAGTGGACACCAGCGACAGTTTTAGCAAAAAAAGGGCCAGTGTCTTACACAGTAGAAACCAGTAGTCATCTAATCTGGAGAAGCCACATTGATCAACTACTCTACACTTCTGGTTCCTGTGTTGCTTCACCTCAGCCATTATCGTTTGATCCAGAGCTGGAGGTCTACCAGGAACCACTTCCATCACCAGAAGATCCCCAGATGCCAGCTTCCGGAATGGATACAGTTCCAGACACCCCTACGCCTGCTGAGGTGCCTACGCCAGGCATCACTTCACCCAGACCAGGGCCCATACAGGCCCCACCCAGAGACACAGTGACTGACTTACCCACAGGTCGTACCTACTCCAGAAGAGACAGACGACCTCCGGATAGACTGACACTGTAGTCTAGAGACTAACCCACAGCATGGGAAATGAGGTAGTCTACCCTTTTTCCCTAGTTCAGGCAAAAGGTCAAGATTGTCAAAACAAGTTTCGATAATTAACACATGTTAATTTGTTAAAAGTAATTATAAAGGGAAGAATACCAAACAATAGAGACCGTGACATAGCAATAGAGTTTATTTGAAACCGAGACTTTAAATGTTTTACTTTTGTTAAGGGAACATCAAAAGTGCAGGGGGAGGGATGTGTTATGCATTGGCCATCTAGGTTTGTCCCTTCTGAGGTACCGTCACACTTCACTTGTGCACCTTGTGTGTTATGGTTACGCGGGTTCTGGGATTCCGACAAGAATACATCTGACCACATAAAATACTCCTCCGTCTCCTGCCTCTTTATTAGACGTTATGCTCAAGTAGAAATAGGAGTATACAACATTAACAAACAACCAACACACATTGCACCACTTTACCAAACTCCCAGCCAATTCTGACAGGCAAAAGAACAAAAAAACAAACAAACCAAAACCCCAAAACCAACTAGATCCCCTGCCTGTTTCATTTCAAAAGGCCTGCGCCCCTACAGCGTAGTCGACAATGAAGGCTTTAGATTTATGATCCCGACAATAGAGCCAAAGTACGACATACCATCACGTCGGTTTTTTACTGAGAACGGTTAGGTTTGCCTTTGTGTTCACACTACTGCAATCAATTGATCTAATTTTTTCAAATATAAAACTACATAATCTTATACACACTTCAGTCTGCTTTCATGCCACAATTTGCCACACCACCTTTCTTATCGCACAGCAGACTGGAGTAGATCCTGAAATTAGCACCCCTATGTACCAAATCTAGAGTCGATTTGGAATCAGGAATCCTTTTGAATCGGAAAATCGATTTTGAATCAAATTGTGACCCCAAGAATCGAAATCGAAGCGAATCGTGAGATTCCAAAAGATACCCACCCCTATTGTGTCATGTAACCTTTTAAAGAATGTTTTGCACACTTTATTTTTTTTAAATTTTTTTTGCAGAACAGTAGATACAGACATTGAGAACAGTGAAGAGGAAGAGAGGCCGAGACAAGGTAATAACCAGGATGCTCCATAACAGGCTTTCACCCCACACAGTGCGTGTCTATCCACCAAAGAGGCCTGTGTGGGTATTTCTACAGCAAGCCAAAGTGCCTCCATGGGGACATTAGTGTTTTGTAAGGGTGTAAGTAGAGGGGACTGCGCTGTGCAGTCAGGCACAGACACGCTGCAAATGCGTGTTAAACGCTCTCCCTGCCAAGATATAGCATTTAGCCTGAGGGAGCACACCTGATAAGCACACGCCCCTCTCACTCAATCTCACACACACACACACACACACACCTATACGTACACAGGTGCACAAGCAAACGTACACATTTTAACACAGTCACACACAAAATAAATGTGCACACACAACACATTCAAACATAACATATAGAGGAACAAGCACGCAAAGACAAACGCCTGCACCTACAGAGGAATGATTGCACTCACTCACACACACACACACACACACACACACACACACACACACACACACACACACACACACACACACACACACACACACACACACGTCTTACTGAACAGGTTAATTCAAGCAGCTCTTTAGATATCCACCTTGCCCCAAGCTACAGCCAACACATTTCAAAGTGAAAAATATGTACACACACACACACACACACACACACACACACACACACACACACACACACACACACACACACACACACACACACACACACACACATGCCAGGCAGACGTGTAAAAGCCAGTTAGCTGTAACACATCTGCTGCAGTGACCCACAATCCCCGCTGGGATAAACAGTTTGATCAAAATGAGTTTAATCAAATTCAAATAGAGCTGAATGGAATGTGAGTCCACGCTCGAATTAATGCTAAAGATATTGATGGCTTCCGTCAATATGTAATGGTGCAAATTGAACCAAGATGGATTCAGGCGGGCCGATATCCACCTGTCCCCTGTGCTCCTTTAAACAGAGGACAGGGCTTGAGGGATGATTTCTACCTTTAAATAAACTCAAAAGTCAAACAACACACTCTCAGCGTGGGTTGCCTGGCCTCAGCCCACTGTTACTGAACATGTGGCCCTGTCATGACCCAGTTAAGTATCGATACGTCTGAACCGGTGCCAGCGAGACAGATTCCTGGGCATTTATGACACTAAATGTGAGGCTCCTGTTGTCCATGTGTCGTGTGTATGCACCAGGATAAATCCCAGAATAGCTGTTGAAATATCAATTCCTTCAAAATACAGTAATGCATATTTATCATACTTCGCATTTTATTCACACACGTGCACACAGCAACATTTATGCAGTGTTTGACAAAAGGTTAGTGTGACAACAAAGGACAAACTTGAATGAAATACGAGTAAACAACTGTCATCTAAATATTGCCCATGTGCGTTTTAATCAGTCGTTGCAGGGACTTGAGCACGCAACAGTTGCATAAAACGGCCTTTATACTGATTAAAAACTGTGCCCCCCCCCCCAGCCAAAACAGCAAATGCTTTTTTTTTCTTCCACGGTTATTTGGGAATCCATCAAGCCAGTCTGTGAAAAGCAAGTGTTCTGAGGGGAAAGTCTTGTATCCAGGGGGAAGATAATAAAATCTCTGTGAGGGAAGCCTATAGGATTAGCCGCAGCCGTATATATACTGGCCTATACGGGGCACACATGCCTTATAAAAACGTCCACGGGGCCCTTCGCTGCAGCCATGTGCCCGCCTCGCATACCGTCATGTGCCAAAATCTACAATAAATGGTTTGTTACCAATTGAACGCCACCTCTCTCTCTTTCCCTCTCTCTCTCTCTCTCTCTCTCTCTCTCTCTCTCTCTCTCTCTCTCTCTCTCTCTCTCTCTCTCTCTCTCTCTCTCTCTCTCAGAGCGACGGCTGCTTACGAGCTCTCTTTCCATCTCTTTTTCTCACTTCCCCCATTCTCTCGCTATTCGTGACAATTTTCGGAGAGCTTCGCGTGACAAGAATTTGATGCATTCAGCACATTTCACACTGCGGGTCTAGACGGAAATAAAAAAACCGCAATCACACAGTCATCCTCTGTTAGTGAAGGCGGGCGGATTTGTTTGTTTGCGTTTGTGTGTGTGTGTGTGTGTGCGTGTGTTTGGTTTTTCTTTTGCAGACTGGAGGTGCCCTTCTCGGGTCCGGTGCGGTGGAGGTCTCGGTTAGCTTGACAGCCGGGTCCGGTCCACGTCTGCGCTAATCAAACGTGTCCAGCTCGATAGTCAGCTCAGTCTGCAAATGCATACAATGATCTACCATGAGCCGGACCCCGCCCTCCGGTGTGTGTGTGTGTGTGTGTGTGTGTGTGTGTGTGTGTGTGCGTGTGTGCGTGTGTGCGTGTGTGTGTGTGTGTGTGTGTGTGTGTGTGTGTGTGTGTGTGTGTGTGTGTGTTGGTGGTGGAGGGGGTGTGGAGAGGGGTTTACCGTGCCACACCGTGTAAACGCGCAGATTTTTTTAGGGGGCGTGTCCCCGTCGCTACGGCATGCGTTCACGGCGGGGCAGCGACGCACAGCTGTCCTGCTCGTTCTCGCTCGCCGTCGCCAACCCGTTGTGATGTAACCACTTTTTCTTTTTTTTCGTTCACAAATGGATGAAATCGGTGTGTGCCACCGGGCCCGTGTGATTACACTGAAACCTTCGTCGGTGGGTTATCGGATGTGATGGCGTTCTCTCAGGAGTAGTTTAGAGCCCTTTTCCTGCTCGGGCTGCCGTGTTTTTGTCAGGACGCAGAAAAGCCTAATTGAAAACACGCCGACGATGTTCAACAAAACACGCGTGCACGACCAGCACACGCACTGCACGCGCAAAACATGCAGGCGAACACACAGAGTGTGACGTGAGATGGAAGCCACACAGTTGATTATGACAACATCGAAGCTGTCTTTCCCATTGTCACACAATGTTGCATTGGGCTTGATTTTGGCCAAGTGAATAAATCCACCTCATATTCATAAACATACATAACATGTCTTTATGTATACTATGTATGTATGTATGTATGTATGTATGTATGTATATGTATGTATGTATGTATGTATGTATGTATGTATGTATGTATGTATGTATGTATGTATGTGTAGTTTAGAGCACGTAGCGCTATGTAAATTACATGCATATGCCTGTAAATAACATGTAAATGTAAATTGCAGACAGGCATGCCTGCGTGCATATCTGTCTGTCTTTTTGGTCTCTGTCAAGGTAGCGTGTTTTCAAAACTTAACCGAGAAGGAAACGTTTGTACCAAGGTCCGTAAAATCACATCCGTTTTCTACTTCCACTCCGCCACTGACAGTCACGCCAGTATCAGGTGGTCTAGACTGATCTGCCGTGCCAAGAACAGCTCCACAAAATCAAATTAGCTTATCCAATTGTTATCATCGAAGTAATAACGCGATCAACCAACGAACATTTGATTTAAGAATAATAAAACAGCATTGGCGCGCATCAATAGATGCGGGAACGACTACTTTTATTCATAATTGATATTAATTATCATCGACGACGATTTTAGAAATGTGACTACGGGGTTCTCAACTCCCGGTGTTTTAATGGGGAAGTGCACAGTCAGAGATGTGGAGACCAGACAATGACTGATGTTATTTTTTCAAAAGCAAAATGGCGTTGATGGGGCGCACAAGAGCCGAGCGCCGAGAGAAAACATGATTTACAACGGGATGGGGGAAATGTCGCTGCGCCTCCACCCGGCGCAGTACGGTAGCATCCGGAGGGGTGTACACACGATGCGCTGTGGCACAGAAGACAGTTCGCCGTGTGTTTCAATCACTTTGACCGCGGACTTGTGCGTCAATCTTTTGTGCCAATTTTTTTTTCCGGCGAGGTGGCGGGTGGGGGACGTGGAAGAAGAATGAGAGAGGTCTCACACCGAAGGGGGAGAAATCATGAACGGGGCCGTGTACATTTCCTTCTTCCAAGGGCAATTGGAGTCCGTGCTGGAGCAAGTGGTGCAACTCGCGGTTCAGGAAATAAGCAAGACGGTCGGTTCCAGCCTGAACTCTATGCTCCTGGAAACGGCCGCCAAGGAGCAAGAA